>NW_026525195.1:0-12500 GCF_943734705.1 Anopheles coustani
CATTTCATACCATCGGTTAGTTGTCGAATCATTCCTCGATCATAACCTTCGTTCTTGGTTCATGTATGCTCTCTTCCACATAGGGCAAGCTAGAATTAACTATCTTACCCAGGACCGCCGAAGCAGCGTGGACCAGGGGAGAACTATACTTTGTCTTGTATGCCCTCTTCCACATAGGGCAAGCTAGAACTAACTATCTTACCCAGGACCGCCGAAGCAGCGTGGACCAGTGGAGGACTATACTTTGTTCATTACACCACAGTATTAAGTATGGTGTCCTCTTCCACATAGGGCAAGCTAGAACTAACTATCTTACCCAGGACCGCCGAAGCAGTGTGGACCAGGGGAGGACTATACTTTATACTTCACACACTAGCCATACTGAAGTCATCACTTGGTTGAAGCGCTGAACTACGGCGGGGTAATCGTTTACAGGTTATAATCATATAGCTGCATGCTCATTAGTAGATAATGGAATATTGTATGGCAATATGAGCATGCCCAAGTGATGACTTTGTTTCAAGCTCAACAGGTAGGGTATTGAGTCCTCTTCCACATAGGGCAAGCTAGAATGAACTATCTTACCCAGGACCGCCGGAGCAGCGTGGACCAGTGGAGGACTCTATACTTTATACTTCACACCACAGTATTGAGTACGACTTGCATAAAGCCCCTAATGAGAACCACGAGGGCTCTCTCAATGTAGAACCACGAGGGCTCTAGTACCGATTCTCTCGGTACGGCTTGGTCCGTGTTCCTTTATGCTTGTACTCTTAGAAAGTCTCAACCCGGAGGTCTTGACTTTGATTGTCATAGTTGGACTACGACGGGGCATCCGACCATTGCTGATCGAACACCCCTGATTCACCATCTTTCGGGTAGGCGGTACGCGTACCTCCGGACGCGGAAGTCTCAACCCGGAGGTCTTGACTTTGATTGTCATAGTTGGACTACGACGGGGCATCCGACCATTGCTGATCGAACACCCCTGATTCATCATCTTTCGGGTAGGCGGTGCGCGCACCTCCGACGCGGAAGTCTCAACCCGGAGGTCTTGACTTTGTATTGTCATAGTTGGACTACGACGGGGTATCCGACTCATCGAATACCCCAGAAGCACACCATCTTTCGGGTAGGCGGTACGCGTACCTCCGGACGCGGAAAGTCTCAACCCGGAGGTCTTGACTTTGGTTGTCATAGTTGGACTATGACGGGGCATCCGACCATTGCTGATCGAACACCCCTGTTACACCATCTTTCGGATAGGCGGTGCGCGACACCACCGACGCGGAAAGTCTCAACCCGGAGGTCTTGACTTTGTATTGTTGGATAGTCCTCTTCCACTATAGGGCAAGCTGGAAATATTCCATTTTACCCAGGACTGCCGAGGCAGCGTGGACCAGGGGAGAACTTCACGGAATCTTCAGGCATCCATGATTGCCATAGTGCGTAAGCCGCCGCTGTGTGCGTCAACTCGTTCCCCGTGAGGAGGAGTCTAGCCGCCGCTAAAAGACGAAGCATTAAGTGTCCTCATTCCACTATAGGGCAAGCTAGAATGAACTATCTTACCCAGGACCGCCGAAGCAGCGTGGACCAGGCGAGGACTACTTTATACTTCACACCACAGTATTGAGTACGACTTGCATAAAGCCCCTAATGAGAACCACGAGGGCTCTCTCAATGTAGAACCACAAGGGCTCTAGTACCGATTCTCTCGGTACGGCTTGGTCCGTGTTCCTTTATGCTTGTACTCGCGGAAAGTCTCAACCCGGAGGTCTTGACTTTGATTGTCATAGTTGGACTACGACGGGGCATCCGACCATTGCTGATCGAACACCCCTGATTCATCATCTTTCGGGTAGGCGGTGCGCGCACCTCCGACGCGGAAGTCTCAACCCGGAGGTCTTGACTTTGTATTGTCATAGTTGGACTACGACGGGGTATCCGACTCATCGAATACCCCAGAAGCACACCATCTTTCGGGTAGGCGGTACGCGTACCTCCGGACGCGGAAAGTCTCAACCCGGAGGTCTTGACTTTGATTGTCATAGTTGGACTACGACGGGGCATCCGACCATTGCTGATCGGACACCCCTGATTCACCATCTTTCGGGTAGGCGGTACGCGTACCTCCGGACGCGGAAAGTCTCAACCCGGAGGTTCGGACTTAGAGTTTTTCCCATTTAAAAGTTTTTCTCTTAGCCATACTGAAGTCATCACTTGGCGAACGATTGAACTAGGGCGGGTTAATCGTTTATAGGTATCATGTGGTTTGCATGCTCTCTTAGGTTAATGTCATGTGGTTGGCTATCGAGCATGCCCAAGTGATGACTTTGTTTCACGCTTGCTTGATTTCTTCATGATTCCCTGTTATATAGTGTATTCATTCGAGAACAGGGAATCTTTGGTTTTGCTCAACAGGTATTGGATGTCAACTTGGTATCTAGATCGCATTAAGTCTCAACCCGCAGGTTCGGACTTCTGTTTATTTGGCCAATGTATGTATAAGGCAACTTGTGCCTAAGTCTCAACCCGCAGGTTCGGACTTGTGTATTTGTTCGAAGTTATATATAAGGCAACTTGTGCCTAAGTCTCAACCCGCAGGTTCGGACTTGTGTATTTGTTCGAAGTTATATATAAGGCAACTTGTGCCTAAGTCTCAACCCGCAGGTTCGGACTTCATAGTGTTTCGTCAATGTTCATATGGCAACTTGTGCCGAAGTCTCAACCCGCAGGTTCGGACTTCTAACGTGTTTCGTCAACTATCATATGGCAACTTGTGCCTAAGTCTCAACCCGCAGGTTCGGACTTGTGTATTTGTTCGAAGTTTTATATAAGGCAACTTGTGCCTAAGTCTCAACCCGCAGGTTCGGACTTCTATAGTGTTTCGTCAATTATCATATGGCAACTTGTGCCGAAGTCTCAACCCGCAGGTTCGGACTTCTATAGTGTTTCGTCAATTATCATATGGCAACTTGTGCCGAAGTCTCAACCCGCAGGTTCGGACTTCTATAGTGTTTCGTCAATTATCATATGGCAACTTGTGCCGAAGTCTCAACCCGCAGGTTCGGACTTCTGGAAGGATCACTTGGCCACTAATGATCCTTCCGCAGGTTCACCTACGGAAACCTTGTTACGACTTTTACTTCCTCTAAATCATCAAGTTCGGTCAACTTCGATAAAGCAGACGCGGTTCACGAGGATCCAGCGAACGATCATCTCCAAAGACCTCACTAAATAATCCATCGGTAGTAGCGACGGGCGGTGTGTACAAAGGGCAGGGACGTATTCAACGCTGGCTGATGACCAGCACTTACTAGAAGTTCCGAGTTCATATGGACCATTGCAATCCATAATCCCTACTAAGTGAGTATTTGAGTGATTTCCCGTTCCTCTCGGAATAGGAGACACGCTGCTACCCACATTGTAGCACGCGTGTAGCCCAGAACATCTAAGGGCATCACGGACCTGTTATCGCTCGATCTCATTTTGCTAAACACAAATTGTCCTGCTAAGCAGCGTACCGTAAGTGCACTTGCGCACACGAACAGCGAAGGTGTCAGGTCATACTCCACCGAAAGGTCCTAACCCGTTCCAATCGGCATCGACGCATTAACGCTGACTGCGTTCTAGTTAGCATATGTGAGTCACGTTCGTTATCGGAATTAACCAGACAAATCAATCCACGAACTAAGAACGGCCATGCACCACTACCCTTAAATTTGAGAAAGAGCTATTAATCTGTCTCACCTCCATAAGTTCGGACCTGGTAAGTTTTCCCGTGTTGAGTCAAATTGAACCGCAAGCTCCATTTCATTGTGGTGCCCTTCCGTCAATTCCTTTAAGTTTCAACTTTGCAACCATACTTCCCCCGGAACCTGACTTTGGTTTCCCGGAAGCTACTGAGAGCACCTGGTTGTAGCGTCTCCCAATTGCTAGTTGGCATCGTTTACGGTTAGAACTAGGGCGGTATCTAATCGCCTTCGATCCTCTAACTTTCGTTCTTGATTAAAGAAAGCATCCTTGACAAATGCCTTCGCTTTAGTTAGTCTTACGACGGTCTACGAATTTCACCTCTCGCGCCGTAATACTAGTGTCCCCAACTACTTCTGTTAATCATTACCTCCGGTCTGAGTACAAACCAATGAAAGATTAGACCAAGGTCGTATTCCATTATTCCATGCAAGATTATTCTAGGGCGTTTGGGCACCCTGCTTTAAGCACTCTAATTTGTTCAAGGTAAACGTGAGCGGTCGAGCTCTATGTTACACTTGCACCCGTTGAAGGGCACACCATGACACAGACTTGGTGCCCTACCACACCATTGAGTCGCAACCAGATTCCGACTTGGCCCACCGACCACGGGTTGACCGGGTCGGCGGAGCCGGACTGTGTTGGACAAGTATCAACTTCGAACGTTTTAACCGCAACAATTTTAATATACGCTAGTGGAGCTGGAATTACCGCGGCTGCTGGCACCAGACTTGCCCTCCACTTGATCCTCGTAGAAGGATTTATGCTCTACTCATTCCAATTATGAAACATCATTAAAGAGTTTCATATTGTTATTTCTCGTCACTACCTCCCCGTCCCGGGATTGGGTAATTTACGCGCCTGCTGCCTTCCTTGGATGTGGTAGCCATTTCTCAGGCTCCCTCTCCGGAATCGAACCCTGATTCCCCGTTACCCGTTGCAACCATGGTAGTCCTCTATACTACCATCCATAGTTGATAGGGCAGATATTTGCGAGATCTGTCGTCGGTGCGAGACCATACGATCAGCATCATTATCCAGACTTCAACTCAATGACACGGAGAACCCGCGATTCAAAAAGTTGCGCATTAACGTGTTCTAGTTATGCCTAGAACATTTCACTTCGCTAGCTGGCCTGCAACTTAGCCGTAATTGGGATTTTAGGGTGTTCTTGGAGGGCCCATTTCCTGCGACTTGGTATCTTTTGGGCCCAATGTTTCTCTAATATCTCCACGAGTTTTCCAGATAGCCTTTTCAAACTTTCAGGGTGCCTAGAACACCTCAAGACCTTTCCAACGCTATGCCGTTTGCCTCGCTCGGACATCTACAGCCAAAGTTATTCGAGGTACACGGTACCTTACCCTGTTTTCTCAGTACTTGGTCGAAAATTTCGATCAGCCATATGACCGACTTGGACAACCCTGAGCGGGTTGGCCCCATATAACTAAACTTTTGTCTCGTGGAGGCAAACTTATAAATATTCCACGTCAACTCGCTATCTCGTACCGCCTTGACGGTATACTTGGTCCAAGGGCCATTTCCAGCGACTTGGTCGCAATTTCGCTCTAAGTTTCGCTAATACCTTCGTCCGTGGACATGGTGATTTTTTGTTCGTATTTTTCCTTGATAGTCCCACTCAAGACTATTCCATACCAGAGCCAAGCGTCCCGCTAAGTGCCATACAGCCTGAGCAGTAATTCATGAAAGGTACCTCTACCAGTTTTTGCCATACTTGGGTACAAACTTTGGATCGCCCATATCTCCACTTTGGAGGCCAGCTAGCACCTTGGCCTCATATACTTTTTTGTTGGTCATACCATGCACCAAATATAATTGTTCTACGCCAACTTGCTATCTCTTCTCCAACTTGCCGTTATTCTTGGTCCAAGTCCCATTTCATTCGTTTTTGGACCCATTTTGCTATATGTTTCACTAATAGCTTCGGCCATGGACAAGCTGATTTTCGATTGGTATTTTTCCTTGATAGTCCCACTCAAGACCATTCCAAAACACACCGCAGCTTGTCGCTCGGTGGCAAACTGACCAAGTTATAATTCATGAAAGGTACCTCAACTTGGCACACCACGTGGTCGGCCCAAACCATAAACCGACCAAACGACCGACTTGGAGCACCCTGACCGGGTTGCCCCCATATAATGAAAGTTGCGTCTTTACACGCCCAACTTATGAATATTCTACGCCAAGTCGCTATCTCTTACCGGTAAGCCGGTATTCACCTTCCAAGGGGGATTTTGGTCAAGTGCCATTTCCTGCGACTTGGTCCCCGAATACGACCATCATCACCTAATATCTCCGTGGTCTTTCAACTCAGCCTCATGAAACTTTCAGGGTAGATAGGTCTCCCCGAGACCTTTCCAACGGTGAGCCGTTTGCCTCGCTCGGCCATATACAGCCGAAGTTATTAATGGTACTTGGTACCTTACCCTGTTTTTTCCATACTTGTTCGTACTTGGGTACAAACTTTGTATCGCCCATATCTCCACTTTGGAGGCCAGCCAGCACCTTGGCCCCAGATACTTTTTTGTTGGTCATGCCATGCACCAAATATAATTGTTCTACGCCAACTTGCTATCTCTTCTCCAACTTGCCGTTATTCTTGGTCCAATTCCCATTTCATTCGTTTTTGGACCCATTTTGCTATATGTTTCACTAATAGCTTCGGCCATGGACAAGCTGATTTTCTATTTGTATTTTTGCTTGATAGTCCCACTCAAGACCATTCCAAATCACATCGCAACTTGTCGCTCGGTGGCAAACTGACCGAGTTATAATTCATGAAAGGTACCTCTTCTTGGTACACCACATGGTCGGCCCAAGCCATAAACCGACCAAACGACCGACTTGGAGCACCCTGACCGGGTTGCCCCCATATAATGAAAGTTGCGTCTTTACACGCCCAACTTATGAATATTCTACGCCAAGTCGCTATCTCTTACCGGTAAGCCGGTATTCACCTTCCAAGCGTGATTTTGGTCAAGTGCCATTTCCTGCGACTTGGTCCCCGAATTGGACCATCATCACCTAATATCTCCGTGGTCTTTCAACTCAGCCTCATGAAACTTTCAGGGTAGATAGGTCTCCCCAATACCTTTCCAACGATATGCGGTTTGCCTCGCTAGGCCATCTACAGCCGAAGTTATTCATGGTACTTGGTACCTTACCCTGTTTTTTCCATACTTGTTCATACTTGGGTACAAACTTTGAATCGCCCATATCACCACTTTGGAGGCCAGCCAGCGCCTTGGCCCCATACACATTTTTGTTGGTCATACCACGCACTAGTTATAAATGTTCTACGCAAGCTTGCTATCTCTTCTCCAACTTGCGGTTATTTTTGACTCAAGTCCCATTTCCATAGTTTTTGGTACCAATTTGCTCTATGTTTCGCTAATAGCTTCGCCCAAGGACTTTGTGATTTTTTGTTCGCATTTTTCCTAAATAGTCCCACTCAAGACTATTCCAAATCACACCTTAGCTTGTCGCTCAGTGCCATACAGCCAGAGTTTTAATTCATGAAAGGTACATCACCTTGGTACACCACGTGGTCGGTCCAAACCATCAACCAACCATATGACCGACTTCGAGTCGAGCTAGCGGCTAGGCTCAATATAATGAAATGCGTGTCTTGATGCGGGCTACTGACGGTCTGAACAATGTAGCTCGCTAGCTCGTCTCTAAACTTGTGTTTTGGTCGAATATTGGGTAATCATGTACCACTTCGGGTAACATGGACTTTGGTGCAACTTTACCACTTGTGCACTTAATAACTTCCCGGTCATTCAAGTCTTTGCCTTCATACTTTCAGGGTAGTTAGGTCTCGTCGAGACCTTTCCATACATATGCCAAACTCATCGATCGGACATCTATAGCCCGAGTTATTCGCGGTACACCGTACCTTACCCTGTTTTTTCCTCAATTGGGTACAAACCTTGGAACACCCATATCGCCCCTTTAGAGACTAGCTGGCACGTTGGCCTCATATAATGATAAGTGCACCTCAACTAGGGCTACTGACGGTCAGAACATTTCAACTTGCTAGCTCGGGCCCACACTTGTGTTTTTCTCGAATATATGGTTCAAGTGTGCCACTTTGGGCACTTTTGGACATTTTGTCCCCACACAACTTTCTTGCCTTGGTAGATAGGGTCTTGTGATCTTGGGCAAAAAGATGCACCAAGATAAAGTCTAACTTTCGTTCTTGTACCGCAAAGCGCTATCTCAAACACCCGAGGAGATAGAAAGTGATTATGTTCGGTATATCGGTCTTCCATGGCCTACTATGGTAAACCCCTGCAGGTATGCAACCGAAGGTGCTTGGTACATGTATTTGGTGCAATATCGGTGCAAAGTAGGTGTTTCCTTGATCGGGCTATAACTTTCTTGGTTGATGTTGGATTGCTTTGCGGTCTTCGGGGGATAGTTAGGGAACATGTTGGCCAACATTTTCTTATTCCTCAGCCTGGCCGTACCTCTTACCGTCTAGGCGGTATTCATCCTCTAAGTTGGAACTTGTGTTCCTTCGGGCAACTTTTCTGACTTTGACGCTTAATAACTTCCGTTCATATGCAGTCTAAGCTCTGCAACTCTCAGGAAAGGTAGAACTACTCATTTCCTTTCCATATCAGTCTTTGGCTTGTCGATCCGATGTCTACAGCCTTACTTATTCACGTTCCCTGTGAAGGTAGGTTTTTGCCCATTTTCCAGTTCATGTGGTAACATTCCCAGACTTTGCCGGCTTTCTCTTCATGTGGTAACTTGCTTGCTCATGTGGTAACTTGGAAGTGTATTTCTGACAGACCCAATCTGGGACTTAGCCGATTTTTCTCTTCATATCATATGGATCCATCACTAGGCCATCTTGCTTGCTTGTGTGGTAACTTGGAAGTGTATTTCCGACAGACCCAATCTCGGACTTAGCCGATTTTTCTCTTCATATCATATGGATCCATCACTAGGCCATGTTGCTTGCTTGTGTGGTAACTTGATAGTGTATTTCTGACAGACCCAATCTCGGACTTAGCCGATTTTTCTCTTCATATCATATGGATCCATCACTAGGACATCTTGCTTGCTTGTGTGGTAACTTGGAAGTGTATTTCTGACAGACCCAATCTGGGACTTAGCCGATTTTTCTCGTCATATCATATGGATCCATCATATGGCCATCTTGCTTGCTTGTGTGGTAACTTGGAAGTGTATTTCTGACAGACCCAATCTCGGACTTAGCCGATTTTTCTCTTCATATCATATGGATCCATCACTAGGACATCTTGCTTGCTTGTGTGGTAACTTGGAAGTGTATTTCTGACAGACCCAATCTCGGACTTAGCCGATTTTTCTCTTCATATCATATGGATCCATTACTAGGACATCTTGCTTGCTTGTGTGGTAACTTGATAGTGTATTTCCGACCGGCCCAATCTCGGACTTAGCCGATTTTTCTCTTCATATTATATGAATCCATCACTAGGCCATCTTGCTTGCTTGTGTGGTAACTTGAAAGTGTATATCTGACAGACCCAATCTTGGACTTAGCCGATTTTTCTCTTCATGTCATATGGATCCTTCACTAGGCCATCTTGCTTGCTTGTGTGGTAACTTGATAGTGTATTTCTGACAGACCCAATCTTGGACTTAGCCGATTTTTCTGTTCATATCATATGGATCCATCCTTAGGCCATCTTGCTTGCTTGTGTGGTAACTTTGAAGTGTATTTCTGACAGACCCAATCTGGGACTTAGCCGATTTTTCTCTTCATATTATATGGATCCATCACTAGGCCATCTTGCTTGCTTGTGTGGTAACTTGATAGTGTATTTCCGACCGACCCAATCTCGGACTTAGCCGATTTTTCTCTTCATATCATATGGATCCATCAATAGGCCATCTTGCTTGCTTGTGTGGTAACTTGAAAGTGTATGTCTGACAGACCCAATCTGGGACTTAGCCGATTTTTCTCTTCATATTATATGGATCCTGGACTTAGCCGATTATTAGGTTATTATATATGGATCCTGGACTTAGCCGATTTTTCTCTTCATATAATATGGATCCTGGACTTAGCCGATTATTAGGTTATTATATATGGATCCTGGACTTAGCCGATTTTTCTCTTCATATAATACGGATCCTGGACTTAGCCGATTATTAGGTTATTATATATGGATCCTGGACTTAGCCGATATTTCTCTTCATATGATATGGATCCTGGACTTAGCCGATTTTTCTCTTCATATAATATGGATCCGGGACTTAGCCGATTTTTCTCTTCATATAATATGGATCCTGGACTTAGCCGATTATTAGGTTATTATATATGGATCCTGGACTTAGCCGATTTTTCTCTTCATATAATACGGATCCTGGACTTAGCCGATTATTAGGTTATTATATATGGATCCTGGACTTAGCCGATATTTCTCTTCATATGATATGGATCCTGGACTTAGCCGATTTTTCTCTTCATATAATATGGATCCGGGACTTAGCCGATTTTTCTCTTCAAATAATATGGATCCGGGACTTAGCCAATTTTTCTCTTCATGTGGTAACGTATGCCAATCGCTCACAAGTCATGGGATAAGGGTACTTGTGTTCTTCCATCTTCTAAGTCCCGCACGGGGACATCGTGATCGCCCCAAGTCCGGAATAGCGCCAAGTCAAGCCCCACGGTGGCCGTGCAGGACCTGTTAGCGGCGGCCCCACTGACAGCACTAATCCGGACTTAGAAATTATATCTTTCTAATCGAACACCACACACGCAACACCACCATACCACCATCTCCTTGCAAGTACCTAAGTACCCGCAACTCCATGGTGAAGGCAATGTCACTCCATCACCAACCTCTTTGCATTGCAAGCACTTGCGTACCTACAACACTCCGAAGAAGGCAACGGCGCGCGATGCTCGACTCCACACACCACACCACACCACACCACCGATGGCCAGCCAGCCAGCCAGCCCAGCTAAGGGCTAACCCACCAACCAACCACCAATGGCCTAGGCCAGCCGGATCCCACCTTCAAGTCCAAGCACAGCCAAGTGCAAGTACCGCCAAGTGTTCACCAACCAACCATCACACCAGGTCAGCCGGCCAGTACCCACCTTCAAGTGCCATTACCCTCGGGTGCAAGCCCAATCAAGTGTTAACCAACCAACCCGGCCAAGGCAGCCAACAGGCCGGCACCCTACAGCACCGACCCGCCATCACCACCTCAACCGTTGACCATGCAAGTGGCCTCGGACAACAGGTGACACCCGAAGTACATCCGAAGAACGTATATCAAGTGTTTGCTCACCAAGTCCTCAACCAACCCCAAGTACCCGGAGGTACCCAGAGTGTTGGATCCGCCAACCCGTCCCGGCACTCCAAGTCCTTGCGAACCCAAAGTGTTTGCCCGGTAGGGCCATTGTATCACAACGCTTGCGACCATGCAAGTGGCCTCGAACAAGGTGACAGGGGTATCTTCACCAAGTTCTCAACCAACCCCAAGTAAACGGAGGTACCCAGAGTGTTGGGTCCGCCAACCACTACCAGCACTCCAAGTCCTCGCGAACATAAAGTGTTTGCCCGGTAGGGCCATTAGACCACAACGCTTGCTAACCATGCAAGTGGTCTCGGACAACAGGTGACACCCGAAGTACATCCGGAGAGTGTACAACAAGTGTTTGTTCACCAAGTCCTCAACCAACCCCAAGTACCCGGAGGTACCCAGAGTGTTGGGTCCGCCAACCACTACCAGCACTCTAAGTCCTCGCGAACCCAAAGTGTTTGCCCGGTAGGGCCATTAGACCACAACGCTTGCTAACCATGCAAGTGGTCTCGGACAACAGGCGATACCCGAAGTACATCCGAAGAGTGTATATCAAGTGTTTGTTCACCAAGTCCTCAACCAACCCCAAGTACCCGGAGGTACCCAGAGTGTTGGATCCGCAAACCCGTCCCGGCACTCCAAGTCCTTGCGAACCCAAAGTGTTTGCCCGGTAGGGCCATTGTATCACAACGCTTGCTACCATGCAAGTGGCCTCGGACAACAGGTGACACCCGAAGTACATCCGGAGAGTGTACAACAAGTGTTTGTTCACCAAGTCCTCAACCAACCCCAAGTACCCGGAGGTACCCAGAGTGTTGGATCCGCCAACCCGTCCCGGCACTCCAAGTCCTTGCGAACCCAAAGTGTTTGCCCGGTAGGGCCATTGAATCACAACGCTTGCTAACCATGCAAGTGGTCTCGGACAACAGGTGACACCCGAAGTACATCCGGAGAGTGTATATCAAGTGTTTGTTCACCAAGTCCTCAACCAACCCCAAGTACCCGGAGGTACCCAGAGTGTTGGATCCGCCAACCCGTCCCGGCACTCTAAGTCCTTGCGAACCCAAAGTGTTTGCCCGGTTGGGCCATTAGATCACAACGCTTGCTAACCATGCAAGTGGTCTGGAGTATAGGTGATACTGACATACCACCGAGATGGTACATCTAGTATTGGGTCACCAAAACCAAACCAACCCCAAGTATCAACCCGGCATACTCAGAGTGATGGATCCGCCAACCCGTCCCGGCACTCCAAGTCCTTGACGAACCGAAAGTGTTTGCCCGGTAAGGCCATTAGATCACAACGCTTGCTACCCCACGGCGAGCTAAACATGCAAGTGGTCTTAGGCAACAGGTGACACCCGAAATTCATCCGAAGATGGAATATCAAGTGTTTAATCACCAAGCCAGCA
>NW_026525195.1:17500-42500 GCF_943734705.1 Anopheles coustani
CAAGCCGCCGCTTAGAGACGAAGCATAAAGTGTCCTCATTCCACATAGGGCAAGCTGGATGAATCCATTTTACCCAGGACGGCCGAAGCGGCGTGGACCAGGGGAGAACTGAACCTTATACTTCACACCAGTAAGTCTACGTGTCCTCTTCCACATAGGGCAAGCTAGAACTAACTATCTTACCCAGGACTGCCGAAGCAGCGTGGACCAGGGGAGGAACACACTTTTCATGGAAACGTAAGGCATCCATGACTGCCATAACGTAAGCCGCCGCTGTGCGCGTATACCCGTTCCCCGTAGGGAGGAGCAAGCCGCCGCTTAGAGACGAAGCATAAAGTGTCCTCATTCCACATAGGGCAAGCTGGATGAATCCATTTTACCCAGGACGGCCGAAGCGGCGTGGACCAGGGGAGAACTGAACTTTATACTTCACACCACAGTAAGTCTACGTGTCCTCTTCCACATAGGGCAAGCTAGAACTAACTATCTTACCCAGGACTGCCGAAGCAGCGTGGACCAGGGGAGGAACACACTTTTCATAGAAACGTAAGGCATCCATGACTGCCATAGTGCGTAAGCCGCCGCTGTGCGCGTAAACCCGTTCCCCGTAGGGAGGAGTCAAGCCGCCGCTTAGAGACGAAGTATGAAGTGTCCTCTTCCACATAGGGCAAGCTAGAATGAACTATCTTACCCAGGACCGCCGAAGCAGCGTGGACCAGGGGAGAACTGAACTTTATACTTCACACCACAGTATTGAGTAATGTGCCCTCTTCCACATAGGGCAAGCTGGAATGTTCCATTTTACCCAGGACGGCCGAAGCGGCGTGGACCAGTGGAGGACTACACAATCATGAGGTTTGATATCGACTTGTGTGTTTCAATAGGATACCGATGGTATGGTTTGAACCGATTTGATTTAGCCATTCTGAAGTCATCACTTGGTTGAAGCGCTGAACTAGGGAGGCATCGTTTACATATATATTGGTTTTCGCATGCTCTACTAGGTAAATGTCATGAGGTTGGCTATCGAGCATGCCCAAGTGATGACTTGATTGTGTGCTTGCTTGAATTCTTCACATTTCATACCATCGGTTAGTTGTCGAATCATTCCTCGATCATAACCTTCGTTCTTGGTTCATGTATGCTCTCTTCCACATAGGGCAAGCTAGAATTAACTATCTTACCCAGGACCGCCGAAGCAGCGTGGACCAGGGGAGAACTATACTTTGTCTTGTATGCCCTCTTCCACATAGGGCAAGCTAGAACTAACTATCTTACCCAGGACCGCCGAAGCAGCGTGGACCAGTGGAGGACTATACTTTGTTCATAACACCACAGTATTGAGTAATGTGCCCTCTTCCACATAGGGCAAGCTAGAATGAACTATCTTACCCAGGACCGCCGGAGCAGTGTGGACCAGTGGAGGACTACACAATCATGAGGTTTGATATCGACTTGTGTGTTTCAATAGGGTACCGATGGTATGTTTTGAACCGATTTGATTTAGCCATTCTGAAGTCATCACTTGGTTGAAGCGCTGAACTAGGGAGGGGCATCGTTTACATATATATTGGTTTTCGCATGCTCTACTAGGTTAATGTCATAGGGTTGGCTATCGAGCATGCCCAAGTGATGACTTGATTGTGTGCTTGCTTGAATTCTTCACATTTCATACCATCGGTTAGTTGTCGAATCATTCCTCGATCATAACCTTCGTTCTTGGTTCATGTATGCTCTCTTCCACATAGGGCAAGCTAGAATTAACTATCTTACCCAGGACCGCCGAAGCAGCGTGGACCAGGGGAGAACTATACTTTGTCTTGTATGCCCTCTTCCACATAGGGCAAGCTAGAACTAACTATCTTACCCAGGACCGCCGAAGCAGCGTGGACCAGTGGAGGACTATACTTTGTTCATTACACCACAGTATTAAGTATGGTGTCCTCTTCCACATAGGGCAAGCTAGAACTAACTATCTTACCCAGGACCGCCGAAGCAGTGTGGACCAGGGGAGGACTATACTTTATACTTCACACACTAGCCATACTGAAGTCATCACTTGGTTGAAGCGCTGAACTACGGCGGGGTAATCGTTTACAGGTTATAATCATATAGCTGCATGCTCATTAGTAGATAATGGAATATTGTATGGCAATATGAGCATGCCCAAGTGATGACTTTGTTTCAAGCTCAACAGGTAGGGTATTGAGTCCTCTTCCACATAGGGCAAGCTAGAATGAACTATCTTACCCAGGACCGCCGGAGCAGCGTGGACCAGTGGAGGACTCTATACTTTATACTTCACACCACAGTATTGAGTACTTCTTGCATAAAGCCCCTAATGAGAACCACGAGGGCTCTCTCAATGTAGAACCACGAGGGCTCTAGTACCGATTCTCTCGGTACGGCTTGGTCCGTGTTCCTTTATGCTTGTACTCTTAGAAAGTCTCAACCCGGAGGTCTTGACTTTGATTGTCATAGTTGGACTACGACGGGGCATCCGACCATTGCTGATCGAACACCCCTGATTCACCATCTTTCGGATAGGAGGTGCGCGCACCTCCGACGCGGAAGTCTCAACCCGGAGGTCTTGACTTTGTATTGTCATAGTTGGACTACGACGGGGTATCCGACTCATCGAATACCCCAGAAGCACACCATCTTTCGGGTAGGCGGTACGCGTACCTCCGGACGCGGAAAGTCTCAACCCGGAGGTCTTGACTTTGGTTGTCATAGTTGGACTATGACGGGGCATCCGACCATTGCTGATCGAACACCCCTGTTACACCATCTTTCGGATAGGCGGTGCGCGACACCACCGACGCGGAAAGTCTCAACCCGGAGGTCTTGACTTTGTATTGTTGGATAGTCCTCTTCCACTATAGGGCAAGCTGGAAATATTCCATTTTACCCAGGACTGCCGAGGCAGCGTGGACCAGGGGAGAACTTCACGGAATCTTCAGGCATCCATGATTGCCATAGTGCGTAAGCCGCCGCTGTGCGCGTCAACTCGTTCCCCGTGAGGAGGAGTCTAGCCGCCGCTAAAAGACGAAGCATTAAGTGTCCTCATTCCACATAGGGCAAGCTAGAATGAACTATCTTACCCAGGACCGCCGGAGCAGTGTGGACCAGTGGAGGACTCTATACTTTATACTTCACACCACAGTATTGAGTACGACTTGCATAAAGCCCCTAATGAGAACCACGAGGGCTCTCTCAATGTAGAACCACGAGGGCTCTAGTACCGATTCTCTCGGTACGGCTTGGTCCGTGTTCCTTTATGCTTGTACTCGCGGAAAGTCTCAACCCGGAGGTCTTGACTTTGTATTGTCATAGTTGGACTACGACGGGGCATCCGACCATTGCTGATCGAACACCCCTGACTCATCATCTTTCGGATAGGCGGTGCGCGCACCTCCGACGCGGAAAGTCTCAACCCGGAGGTCTTGACTTTGATTGTCATAGTTGGACTACGACGGGGTATCCGACTCATCGAATACCCCAGAAGCACACCATCTTTCGGGTAGGCGGTACGCGTACCTCCGGACGCGGAAGTCTCAACCCGGAGGTCTTGACTTTGTATTGTCATAGTTGGACTACGACGGGGTATCCGACTCATCGAATACCCCAGAAGCACACCATCTTTCGGGTAGGCGGTACGCGTACCTCCGGACGCGGAAAGTCTCAACCCGGAGGTCTTGACTTTGGTTGTCATAGTTGGACTATGACGGGGCATCCGACCATTGCTGATCGAACACCCCTGTTACACCATCTTTCGGATAGGCGGTGCGCGACACCACCGACGCGGAAAGTCTCAACCCGGAGGTCTTGACTTTGTATTGTTGGATAGTCCTCTTCCACTATAGGGCAAGCTGGAAATATTCCATTTTACCCAGGACTGCCGAGGCAGCGTGGACCAGGGGAGAACTTCACGGAATCTTCAGGCATCCATGATTGCCATAGTGCGTAAGCCGCCGCTGTGCGCGTCAACTCGTTCCCCGTGAGGAGGAGTCTAGCCGCCGCTAAAAGACGAAGCATTAAGTGTCCTCATTCCACTATAGGGCAAGCTAGAATTAACTATCTTACCCAGGACCGCCGAAGCAGCGTGGACCAGGCGAGGACTATACTTTATACTTCACACCACAGTATTGAGTACGACTTGCATAAAGCCCCTAATGAGAACCACGAGGGCTCTCTCAATGTAGAACCACGAGGGCTCTAGTACCGATTCTCTCGGTACGGCTTGGTCCGTGTTCCTTTATGCTTGTACTCGCGGAAAGTCTCAACCCGGAGGTCTTGACTTTGATTGTCATAGTTGGACTACGACGGGGCATCCGACCATTGCTGACCGAACACCCCTGATTCATCATCTTTCGGATAGGAGGTGGGCGCACCTCCTACGCGGAAGTCTCAACCCGGAGGTTCGGACTTAGAGTTTTTCCCATTTAAAAGTTTTTCTCTTAGCCATACTGAAGTCATCACTTGGTGAACGATTGAACTAGGGCGGGTTAATCGTTTATAGGTATCATGTGGTTTGCATGCTCTCTTAGGTTAAGGTCATGTGGTTGGCTATCGAGCATGCCCAAGTGATGACTTTGTTTCACGCTTGCTTGATTTCTTCATGATTCCCTGTTATATAGTGTAATCATTCGAGAACAGGGAATCTTTGGTTTTGCTCAACAGGTATTGGATGTCAACTTGGTATCTAGATCGCATTAAGTCTCAACCCTTAGGTTCGGACTTGTATAGTGACATCTTGTTACGGTCTTGAGTCTCAACCCGCAGGTTCGGACTACTTAGTGTTTGATCGAATATAATATGGCAACTTGTGCCTAAGTCTCAACCCGCAGGTTCGGACTTCTGTTTATTTGGCCAATGTATGTATAAGGCAACTTGTGCCTAAGTCTCAACCCGCAGGTTCGGACTTGTGTATTTGTTCGAAGTCATGTATAAGGCAACGTGTGCCTAAGTCTCAACCCGCAGGTTCGGACTTGTTAGTGTTTCGTCAACTTTCATATGGCAACTTGTGCCTAAGTCTCAACCCGCAGGTTCGGACTTGTGTATTTGTTCGAAGTCATGTATAAGGCAACTTGTGCCTAAGTCTCAACCCGCAGGTTCGGACTTGTGTATTTGTTCGAAGTCATGTATAAGGCAACGTGTGCCTAAGTCTCAACCCGCAGGTTCGGACTTGTTAGTGTTTCGTCAACTTTCATATGGCAACTTGTGCCTGAGTCTCAACCCGCAGGTTCGGACTTCTATAGTGTTTCGTCAATTATCATATGGCAACTTGTGCCGAAGTCTCAACCCGCAGGTTCGGACTTCTGGAAGGATCACTTGGCCACTAATGATCCTTCCGCAGGTTCACCTACGGAAACCTTGTTACGACTTTTACTTCCTCTAAATCATCAAGTTCGGTCAACTTCGATAAAGCAGACGCGGTTCACGAGGATCCAGCGAACGATCATCTCCAAAGACCTCACTAAATAATCCATCGGTAGTAGCGACGGGCGGTGTGTACAAAGGGCAGGGACGTATTCAACGCTGGCTGATGACCAGCACTTACTAGAAGTTCCGAGTTCATATGGACCATTGCAATCCATAATCCCTACTAAGTGAGTATTTGAGTGATTTCCCGTTCCTCTCGGAATAGGAGACACGCTGCTACCCACATTGTAGCACGCGTGTAGCCCAGAACATCTAAGGGCATCACGGACCTGTTATCGCTCGATCTCATTTTGCTAAACACAAATTGTCCTGCTAAGCAGCGTACCGTAAGTGCACTTGCGCACACGAACAGCGAAGGTGTCAGGTCATACTCCACCGAAAGGTCCTAACCCGTTCCAATCGGCATCGACGCATTAACGCTGACTGCGTTCTAGTTAGCATATGTGAGTCACGTTCGTTATCGGAATTAACCAGACAAATCAATCCACGAACTAAGAACGGCCATGCACCACTACCCTTAAATTTGAGAAAGAGCTATTAATCTGTCTCACCTCCATAAGTTCGGACCTGGTAAGTTTTCCCGTGTTGAGTCAAATTGAACCGCAAGCTCCATTTCATTGTGGTGCCCTTCCGTCAATTCCTTTAAGTTTCAACTTTGCAACCATACTTCCCCCGGAACCTGACTTTGGTTTCCCGGAAGCTACTGAGAGCACCTGGTTGTAGCGTCTCCCAATTGCTAGTTGGCATCGTTTACGGTTAGAACTAGGGCGGTATCTAATCGCCTTCGATCCTCTAACTTTCGTTCTTGATTAAAGAAAGCATCCTTGACAAATGCCTTCGCTTTAGTTAGTCTTACGACGGTCTACGAATTTCACCTCTCGCGCCGTAATACTAGTGTCCCCAACTACTTCTGTTAATCATTACCTCCGGTCTGAGTACAAACCAATGAAAGATTAGACCAAGGTCGTATTCCATTATTCCATGCAAGATTATTCTAGGGCGTTTGGGCACCCTGCTTTAAGCACTCTAATTTGTTCAAGGTAAACGTGAGCGGTCGAGCTCTATGTTACACTTGCACCCGTTGAAGGGCACACCATGACACAGACTTGGTGCCCTGCCACACCATTGAGTCGCAACCAGATTCCGACTTGGCCCACCGACCACGGGTTGACCGGGTCGGCGGAGCCGGACTGTGTTGGACAAGTATCAACTTCGAACGTTTTAACCGCAACAATTTTAATATACGCTAGTGGAGCTGGAATTACCGCGGCTGCTGGCACCAGACTTGCCCTCCACTTGATCCTCGTAGAAGGATTTATGCTCTACTCATTCCAATTATGAAACATCATTAAAGAGTTTCATATTGTTATTTCTCGTCACTACCTCCCCGTCCCGGGATTGGGTAATTTACGCGCCTGCTGCCTTCCTTGGATGTGGTAGCCATTTCTCAGGCTCCCTCTCCGGAATCGAACCCTGATTCCCCGTTACCCGTTGCAACCATGGTAGTCCTCTATACTACCATCCATAGTTGATAGGGCAGATATTTGCGAGATCTGTCGTCGGTGCGAGACCATACGATCAGCATCATTATCCAGACTTCAACTCAATGACACGGAGAACCCGCGATTGGTTGACTAATAAGTGCACCAGTTCCCGCGAGGGTCCTGGCATGTTGCATGTATTAGCTCTAGATTTTCCACAGTTATCCAAGTAACTAGGTTGATGATCTCGTAAATTATAGCTGTTATACTGAGCCTTATGCGGTTTCACATTAAATCTGTTTGTACTTAGACATGCATGGCTTAACCTTTGAGACGAGCGTATATTACTGGTAGGATCAACCAGAATTCCGACTTTGCGTTCGAATGTTCATTGTCCCATTGCACCCGGAGGAGCAAACACCACGTTCTATATGTTGTCAAGTCCGGTAGCACACGGGAGGCGAGCCCCCGTGCGAACCTCATTGCCCTCGTATCACACACACCCGATGCACCGGACAGGCACTTGAGCGGCATTCGACTCCGCTAAGCGCACGTGCGCCCGATTGTGCATGCGCTGACGGGGCCTTCATACCCCTACCACAGCGACCTTATGCCAAACTTCCATGAATACTTAGGTGAGCTGACAAGGGCCTTCATTTCCCTACCATCAACTAAAGGACACGCTAGGCGCGTCCGATCATTGCAACTGCGGGGCTTTCATACCCCAATCACCACAGTACGCAATTCACCAGAGTTTAATCACAACCCCCCCGGACATGGCACACTATTAACTTGCAACAAAACTTAGTGTGTGCCGGGCACATCGGTTCCACAAAATCATTCCCGATGTACCCCAATTGGGGTTGTGAACGCATCCATGGTCCTCTGACACACCCAACCAAGCGTGGATACTACATACCTCAAACACCCAGTACACTAACAGACAAATCAATATATGGTTGCTTTCCCCCAGACATTTGCCAATCACTTGGCACCCGGACGGGAACTCGCTCCTGATTGCGCCATTGCCACCCATTTGCCAAGAGCGAGTTCTGTATGTAGATTTCATTTGGAAAGACAACCGTGTACTGGATATTCTATCCGACGATTACAGATGACGAGTACGAGACTCGACTACACTCACGGATAATACATTTTGGGTCGAGATTGCTTTCGGGGTTTTCGATTGGTCTTGCGCTTGTAAACGTATAACTTTGACTTGTGGTAACCTCGGTATGTTAGTCGATCACGTGGTTGTGAACTGGGTAAGGGTGGGCAATCTGTTCACTTGCACTCTGGGTAGGAATATGGTGAGCGCTATAGGTTAAAGATCATGGTATGGTTCCATCGTGATGACTTTCGCTAGATAGTAGTATGTTTGGATAGTTATAACGTTTTTGGCCATTTGTTCATAGTGTTCGGTCCATTGAGGAATTCGATTGGTCTTTGCTTCACACACGTGGTCGATCACTTGGATGTGAACTAGGGTGAGATTAAGGTGTTCACTAGTGCTCTTCGGTTTTGGATCAGTAATGAGCACTTGATTGGTTTCGCATAATATGTATCCATAGTGATGACTCTTTCCAGCTTAAGATTTCGTTACCAGTTTCGAATCCTCCCCACGTTCGCTTTTACTTGGTTAGGTTTTCGAGTGTAGATTTGAAAGCAATCTCATGTATGTATCCCATCTGATATAAGCCACTGACAGTTCATGTCACCTCGTTCAACTCTCGCTGGGTCACAGAAGTATGTTACTGCGCCCATTATCCCTACTCGGATAGGTTCGGTTCGTTCGTTTTATACTACGGTGAGTAAACTCAATTTGTGCATCGCATAGCCATGGAAAGCAAGCTTTCGCGGGCCTCTTCGACTGTTTTGATACGAGCTGTGCCCGTGATGCTTGTCATCCCAGGATACTAGACCCCTTTGGACGACCGCATGACCATCAGAAAGTAAATTCCACGTTCGGTTTATTTGCTACTTCCACCGTTCTAGTACTATGGGGTTGGAACCCCTAACATAAAGTATCTATGTAGAACCACGAGGGCTCTCAATGTAGAACCACAAGGGCTCTAGTACCGATTCTCTCGGTACGCTTGGTCCGTGTTCCTTTATGTTTGTACTCTTGTGTGTATAAAATTCATGTTCGATTTGGGATATTTGCTACTTTCACCTGTGCGCTGTGTATAACTACGGAGAAACTCAATTTGTGCATCGCATAGCCATGGAAAGCAAGCTTTCGCGGGCCTCTTCGACTGTTTTGATACGAGACTGTGCCCGTGATGCTTGTCATCCCAGGATACTAGACCCCTTTGGACGACCGCATGACCAACAGAATGTAAATTCCAGTTCGTTTTTGGATATTTGCTACTGTCACCGTTTGAGTACTATGGGGCTTGAACCCCTAACATAAAGTCTTTGTGTAGAACCACGAGGGCTCTATAGTACCGATTCTCTCGGCACGCTTGGTCCGTGTTCCTTTATGTTCGTACTCTTGTGTGTATAATATACATGTTCGGTTTGGGATATTTGCTGCTTTCACCTGGGTCCCGTTCTTCATACAAGTCTGCCTTGCTAATGTGGTAACTTTATAGTGTAGTTCTGACATCCCAATTTTGGGACTTAGCCGATTTTTCATGAATTTCCATATGACCCATAGGGTCCCTTTCTTCATACAAGCTTGCCTAGGGCGATCGGTCAAAACTTGTCTTACTATTCGATTGGTCTTCGCAGTTTCACCCTAGGCAATTCGCCTAGGTCTGTCTTCTTGAGGAGGCCAAAACCCGAAATAAGGAGGTCTGGCCGACCCTGAAACCTCCCCTGTCTTAACTACACTAACCCGATTTTTCAGGGTCCTCAGCGCCATACAACTTTGCCTAGGTCACTTATACTCTTGACTTAGGCCATCTGACTTGGTCCGTGTTTCTTCCTAGGGTTCACCTAGGTACTTTGCCTTGCTTGATGTGGTAACTTTTTAGTGTAGTTCAGACATCCCAATTTTGGGACTTAGCCGATTTTTCATGTATTTCCATATGACCCATAGGGTCCCTTTCTTCATACAAGCTTGCCTAGGGCGATCGGTCAAAACTTGTCTTACTATTCGATTGGTCTTCGCAGTTTCACCCTAGGCAATTCGCCTAGGTCTGTCTTCTTGAGGAGGCCAAAACCCGAAATAAGGAGGTCCAGCCGACCCTGAAACCTCCCCTGTCTTAACTACACTAACCCGATTTTTCATGGTCCTTAGCGCCATACAACTTTGCCTAGGTCACTTGTACTCTTGACTTAGGCCATCTGACTTGGTCCGTGTTTCTTCCTAGGGTTCACCTAGGTACTTTGCCTTGCTTGATGTGGTAACTTTTTAGTGTAGTTCAGACATCCCAATTTCGGGACTTAGCCGATTTTTCGTATATTTCCATATGACCCATAGGGTCCCTTTCTTCATACAAGCTTGCCTAGGGCGATCGGTCAAAACTTGTCTTACTATTCGATTGGTCTTCGCACTTTCACCCTAGGCACTTTGCCTAGGTCTGTCTTCTTGAGGAGGCCAAAACCCGAAATAAGGAGGTTCAGCCGACCCAGAAACCTCCCCTGTCTGAACTACACTAACCCGATTTTTCAGGGTCCTCAGCGCCATACAACTTTGCCTAGGTCACTTGTACTCTTGACTTAGGCCATCTGACTTGGTCCGTGTTTCTTCCTAGGGTTCACCTAGGTACTTTGCCTTGCTTGATGTGGTAACTTTTTAGTGTAGTTCAGACATCCCAATTTTGGGACTTAGCCGATTTTTCATGTATTTCCATATGACCCATAGGGTCCCTTTCTTCATACAAGCTTGCCTAGGGCGATCGGTCAAAACTTGTCTTACTATTCGATTGGTCTTCGCACTTTCACCCTAGGCACTTTGCCTAGGTCTGTCTTCTTGAGGAGGCCAAAACCCGAAATAAGGAGGTTCAGCCGACCCAGAAACCTCCCCTGTCTGAACTACACTAACCCGATTTTTCAGGGTCCTCAGCGCCATACAACTTTGCCTAGGTCACTTGTACTCTTGACTTAGGCCATCTGACTTGGTCCGTGTTTCTTCCTAGGGTTCACCTAGGTACTTTGCCTTGCTTGATGTGGTAACTTTTTAGTGTAGTTCAGACATCCCAATTTTGGGACTTAGCCGATTTTTCATGTATTTCCATATGACCCATAGGGTCCCTTTCTTCATACAAGCTTGCCTAGGGCGATCGGTCAAAACTTGTCTTACTATTCGATTGGTCTTCGCACTTTCACCCTAGGCACTTTGCCTAGGTCTGTCTTCTTGAGGAGGCCAAAACCCGAAATAAGGGGGTTCAGCCGACCCAAAAACCTCCCCTGTCAGAACTACACTAACCCGATTTTTCAGGGTCCTCAGCGCCATACAACTTTGCCTAGGTCACTTGTACTCTTGACTTAGGCCATCCGACTTGGTCCGTGTTTCTTCCTAGGGTTCACCTAGGTACTTTGCCTTGCTTGATGTGGTAACTTTTTAGTGTAGTTCAGACATCCAAATTTCGGGACTTAGCCGATTTTTCATGTATTTCCATATGACCCTTAGGGTCCCTTTCTTCATACAAGCTTGCCTAGGGCGATCGGTCAAAACTTGTCTTACTATTCGATTGGTCTTCGCACTTTCACCCTAGGCAGTTTGCCTAGGTGTAGCTTCTTGATGAGGCCAAAACCCAAAATAAGGGGGTTCGGCCGACCCAAAAACCTACCCTGTCTAAACTACACTAACCAGATTTTTCAGGGTCCTCAGCGCCATACAACTTTGCCTAGGTCACTTGTTCTATTGACTTAGGCCATCTGACTTGGTCCGTGTTTCTTCCTAGGGTTCACCTAGGTACTTTGCCTTGCTTGGTGTGGTAACTTTTTAGTGTAGTTCTGACATCCTCATTTTGGGACTTAGCCGATTTTTCGTAAAATACCATATGACCCATATGGGTCCTTTCCTTCATATAAGTTTGCCTTGCTTGGTATGGTAACATTTGAGTGTAGTTCTGACATCATCATTTTGGGACTTAGCCGATTTTTCGACCAATACCATATGACCCATCAGGGTCCTTTGCTTCATATAAGTTTGCCTTGCTTGGTGTGGTAACATTTTAGTGTAGTTCTGACATCACCATTTTGGGACTTAGCCGATTTTTCGTAAAATACCATATGACCCATCAGGGTCCTTGCCTTCATATAAGTTTGCCTTGCTTGGTGTGGTAACATTTTAGTGTAGTTCTGACATCACCATTTTGGGACTTAGCCGATTTTTCGTAAAATACCATATGACCCATCAGGGTCCTTGCCTTCATATAAGTTTGCCTTGCTTGGTGTGGTAACATTTTAGTGTAGTTCTGACATCACCATTTTGGGACTTAGCCGATTTTTCGATCCATACCATATGACCCATCAGGGTCCTTTCCTTCATATAAGTTTGCCTTGCTTGGTGTGGTAACATTTGAGTGTAGTTCTGACATCCCCATTTTGGGACTTAGCCGATTTTTCGTAAAATACCATATGACCCATCAGGGTCCTTTCCTTCATATAAGTTTGCCTTGCTTGGTGTGGTAACATTTGAGTGTAGTTCTGACATCCCCATTTTGGGACTTAGCCGATTTTTCGTAAAATACCATATGACCCATCAGGGTCCTTTCCTTCATATAAGTTTGCCTTGCTTGGTGTGGTAACTTTTTAGTGTAGTTCTGACATCCTCATTTTGGGACTTAGCCGATTTTTCGTAAAATACCATATGACCCATATGGGTCCTTTCCTTCATATAAGTTTGCCTTGCTTGGTATGGTAACATTTGAGTGTAGTTCTGACATCATCATTTTGGGACTTAGCCGATTTTTCGTAAAATACCATATGACCCATATGGGTCCTTTGCTTCATATAAGTTTGCCTTGCTTGGTGTGGTAACATTTGAGTGTAGTTCTGACATCCCCATTTTGGGACTTAGCCGATTTTTCAATCAATACCATATGACCCATCAGGGTCCTTTGCTTCATATAAGTTTGCCTTGCTTGGTGTGGTAACATTTGAGTGTAGTTCTGACATCCCCATTTTGGGACTTAGCCGATTTTTCGTAAAATACCATATGACCCATCAGGGTCCTTGCCTTCATATAAGTTTGCCTTGCTTGGTGTGGTAACATTTGAGTGTAGTTCTGACATCCCCATTTTGGGACTTAGCCGATTTTTCGATCCATACCATATGACCCATCAGGGTCCTTTCCTTCATATAAGTTTGCCTTGCTTGGTGTGGTAACATTTGAGTGTAGTTCTGACATCCCCATTTTGGGACTTAGCCGATTTTTCGTAAAATACCATATGACCCATCAGGGTCCTTTCCTTCATATAAGTTTGCCTTGCTTGGTGTGGTAACATTTGAGTGTAGTTCTGACATCCCCATTTTGGGACTTAGCCGATTTTTCGTAAAATACCATATGACCCATCAGGGTCCTTTCCTTCATATAAGTTTGCCTTGCTTGGTGTGGTAACTTTTTAGTGTAGTTCTGACATCCTCATTTTGGGACTTAGCCGATTTTTCGTAAAATACCATATGACCCATATGGGTCCTTTCCTTCATATAAGTTTGCCTTGCTTGGTATGGTAACATTTGAGTGTAGTTCTGACATCATCATTTTGGGACTTAGCCGATTTTTCGTAAAATACCATATGACCCATATGGGTCCTTTGCTTCATATAAGTTTGCCTTGCTTGGTGTGGTAACATTTGAGTGTAGTTCTGACATCCCCATTTTGGGACTTAGCCGATTTTTCAATCAATACCATATGACCCATCAGGGTCCTTTGCTTCATATAAGTTTGCCTTGCTTGGTGTGGTAACATTTGAGTGTAGTTCTGACATCCCCATTTTGGGACTTAGCCGATTTTTCGTAAAATACCATATGACCCATCAGGGTCCTTGCCTTCATATAAGTTTGCCTTGCTTGGTGTGGTAACATTTGAGTGTAGTTCTGACATCCCCATTTTGGGACTTAGCCGATTTTTCGTAAAATACCATATGACCCATCAGGGTCCTTTGCTTCATATAAGTTTGCCTTGCTTGGTGTGGTAACATTTGAGTGTAGTTCTGACATCCCCATTTTGGGACTTAGCCGATTTTTCGATCCATACCATATGACCCATCAGGGTCCTTTGCTTCATATAAGTTTGCCTTGCTTGGTGTGGTAACATTTGAGTGTAGTTCTGACATCCCCATTTTGGGACTTAGCCGATTTTTCGTAAAATACCATATGACCCATCAGGGTCCTTTGCTTCATATAAGTTTGCCTTGCTTGGTGTGGTAACATTTGAGTGTAGTTCTGACATCCCCATTTTGGGACTTAGCCGATTTTTCGTAAAATACCATATGACCCATCAGGGTCCTTTGCTTCATATAAGTTTGCCTTGCTTGGTGTGGTAACATTTGAGTGTAGTTCTGACATCCCCATTTTGGGACTTAGCCGATTTTTCGATCCATACCATATGACCCATCAGGGTCCTTTGCTTCATATAAGTTTGCCTTGCTTGGTGTGGTAACATTTGAGTGTAGTTCTGACATCCCCATTTTGGGACTTAGCCGATTTTTCGTAAAATACCATATGACCCATCAGGGTCCTTTGCTTCATATAAGTTTGCCTTGCTTGGTGTGGTAACATTTGAGTGTAGTTCTGACATCTCCATTTTGGGACTTAGCCGATTTTTCGTAAAATACCATATGACCCATCAGGGTCCTTTGCTTCATATAAGTTTGCCTTGCTTGGTGTGGTAACATTTGAGTGTAGTTCTGACATCATCATTTTGGAACTTAGCCGATTTTTCGTAAAATACCATATGACCCATCAGGGTCCTTTCCTTCATATAAGTTTGCCTTGCTTGGTGTGGTAACTTTTTAGTGTAGTTCTGACATCCCCATTTTGGGACTTAGCCGATTTTTCGTAAAATACCATATGACCCATATGGGTCCTTTGCTTCATATAAGTTTGCCTTGCTTGGTGTGGTAACTTTTTAGTGTAGTTCTGACATCCCCATTTTGGGACTTAGCCGATTTTTCGTAAAATACCATATGACCCATCAGGGTCCTTTCCTTCATATAAGTTTGCCTTGCTTGGTGTGGTAACATTTGAGTGTAGTTCTGACATCCCCATTTTGGGACTTAGCCGATTTTTCGTAAAATACCATATGACCCATCAGGGTCCTTTGCTTCATATAAGTTTGCCTTGCTTGGTGTGGTAACATTTGAGTGTAGTTCAGACATCCCCATTTTGGGACTTAGCCGATTTTTCGACCAATACCATATGACCCATCAGGGTCCTTTGCTTCATATAAGTTTGCCTTGCTTGGTATGGTAACATTTGAGTGTAGTTCTGACATCATCATTTTGGGACTTAGCCGATTTTTCGTAAAATACCATATGACCCATATGGGTCCTTTGCTTCATATAAGTTTGCCTTGCTTGGTGTGGTAACTTTTTAGTGTAGTTCTGACATCCCCATTTTGGGACTTAGCCGATTTTTCGTAAAATACCATATGACCCATCAGGGTCCTTTCCTTCATATAAGTTTGCCTTGCTTGATGTGGTAACATTTGAGTGTAGTTCAGACATCCCCATTTTGGGACTTAGCCGATTTTTCGATCCATACCATATGACCCATCAGGGTCCTTGCCTTCATATAAGTTTGCCTTGCTTGGTGTGGTAACATTTTAGTGTAGTTCTGACATCACCATTTTGGGACTTAGCCGATTTTTCGTAAAATACCATATGACCCATCAGGGTCCTTGCCTTCATATAAGTTTGCCTTGCTTGGTGTGGTAACATTTTAGTGTAGTTCTGACATCACCATTTTGGGACTTAGCCGATTTTTCGTAAAATACCATATGACCCATCAGGGTCCTTTGCTTCATATAAGTTTGCCTTGCTTGGTGTGGTAACACATGAGTGTAGTTCTGACATCCCCATTTTGGGACTTAGCCGATTTTTCGACCAATACCATATGACCCATCAGGGTCCTTTGCTTCATATAAGTTTGCCTTGCTTGGTGTGGTAACATTTGAGTGTAGTTCTGACATCCCCATTTTGGGACTTAGCCGATTTTTCGATCCATCCTATATGACCCATCAGGGTCCTTTTTCTTCATATAAGTTTCCCAAGACTTAGTGCTTTTTACCTTTGGACACCAATATCACCCTTACGGGTTTCTTTGATCTTCTCACTTTGTATTGACCAAATGTAGGTCTTGCCATGCCAAACATATAATTGTTCTACACCAAGTCTCTATCTCGTACCGCCAGCTCGGTACATTCGATCAACCTGCCCTTAAGGCACCCGGGACTTAGCCATTTTTTCACATTTTTCATGATTTTGAGGCAACTTTTCTCGACTTTGTCACCTTATATCACCAAGATCCTTTCCCTTTAGCGCTTCACTCTGTTCGTATGATATTTAGCGCTGACTATCACCTTTCTATCGCTGACCTCAACTTCTTATTCGGTGCCATAGAGCCAGAGATATTTGGTGTATGCTGTTATAAGGGAAGTTTGTCACTTTTTCAAAGGCCCACTTTGGGACGCCCATATCTCACCTTCACGTATCTTCGATCTTCTTGTCGTCTATGGACGAAACTTAGGTCTTGTATTGGCCAACTTATAAATGTTCTACGGCCAAGCCGTATCTCTTACCGCCAGCCCGGTATTCATGGACTTAGTCGGATTTTCGCCTCTCGTGGTAACAATTTCTGACTTTGACTCACAATAACACCCGAACGGTCACATGCTAGCGCTTTGCTTGGTAGGAATTATAGTTAGCGCTACCTTTTCTCTTTCCATCGATACCTTGTTCGTTCCATTCCATGCCATACAGCCGAAGTTATGATGTTTCCCGTTTTCCATATCATGTGGAGCTTATGCTCTGGGAAAACCATCTAACACCTGTACCACCCTTTTGGGTACCACCGATCTCGTCACTATGTTCGGGCCAAATATAGGTTATAACATGCCCAACATATAATTGTTCTACACCAAGTCTCTATCTCTTACCGCCTGCTCGGTATTTTACTCGTAAGTCCAAATTTCACAACTTGTACTTTTTGGCCCAATGTACTCGAGTTTCAATTTTGGTAACATTTTTCGACTTTGACACTTAATAACTTCCAAATCATGCTAGTTAGCGCTTTGCTTTCTTCTAGTCGTATCTAGCGCTGGGTGTTACCTTTCCAAAACATATCCTAGCTTAACAATCAATGCCATACAGCCGGAGCTACATGGTGCACAAGTCAAATCCATTTTAGCCATGTTTCATTTTTGCTAATTTTTGACCACTCGTATCACCCTTCCAGAGTGGTCCGATCTTCTCGCTTTCTATGGACGACTTTTAGGTCTCGTAGAGGCAAACTTATAAGTATTCTACGTCAACCCGCTATCTCTTACCGCTTGCTCGGTATTCTTGGTCTTGTGTGATTTTTGGCCATTTTGGTATTATTTTTCCACTTTGTCGCTTAATAACTCAGTTTTGCTCAACACTTAGCGCTTCGGTTGTTTGGGATTATAGTTAGCGCTCGGTTCGACCTTTCCAACACTGATCTAAGCTTGTCGATCCGTTCCATACAGCCTGAGTTATTCGCGATACCGTGTTTCAATCCATTTCTCAAGTCTCGTTTTGGTCCAACTTTGAACCAGCCATATCACCCTGATGGGTACCTCCGATCTTCTCGCTCTATATTGGCCAAAGTTAGGTCTTGTGGTAACGTACTTATGATTGTTCTACGCCGTGTTCGTAGCTCTTATCGTTCGCCCGCTATTTTCGATCATAAGGTGAATTTTCGCCTCTAAACCACCATTTTTTCACCTTTGCCCTCTAATATGACCGACTTGCTCAACACCTAGCGCTTCGCTTGGTAGGACACATAGCTAGCGCTCGTCAAGACCTTTCCAACGCATATCCAAGCTTTCCGATCCGAGCCATACAGCCTGAGCTATAGGCGATACCGTTTTTCCCATTTTCTTAGTCACACGCACTTTAGGGTACCCCTTTTTGCCTTTGACCCTTAATACCTCCTCCGGGTCACTAGTAGGCGCTCAGCTTGGTAGGAAACATAGCTAGAGCAGGCCTTCACCTTTCCAAAACTGCCGAAAGTGTACCGATCCGACATCTAGAACCAAAGTTATGGTCATTCCCATCATGCTCTACTTTCATGGTCAACCTCCACCAAGCACACCTAGGTTGGACCAACTTTCACCAACTCATCTCGAACCCCAAATTTGCTTCGACCTACTAGGTTTCCCTAGTAAAGTGGTCAAAACATCCATTACAACACGACTGGTCTTTCTGGTGGTCGACCTAGGCGACTTTGTTCGACGACCACCACCCCATGGAACTAAAAGACGTCCCTTGATACGGACCACCGATACATTTTCCGGCCTGTCTAAACTACACTCATCGAAATTTTTTTGGGTCCCCACCGTCATACAAGTTTGCCTAGGTCAAGTTTTTCTTCCGGATCGGCCGCGGACCTCACTTTTCATTATCTAGGGAGGCCATAGGGCCCCAAAAGGGGTTTTTTAAAATTTTCGACACTTTCGACTTTGGTCGGATTTTTTCCGATTTTGGTCCGACCTAGGGACTTGGTGGTCCAAGGAGCCTCGGGACCAAACTTTTTTCTCAGGGGTCCCTACCTCCATACAACTTTGCCTAGGTCAATTTTTTGTTCCAAATCGACCGCGGATTTCACTTTTCAATATCTGGGGCTCGTGTAGAGTCCGAATATGAGGTTTTCTCATTTTTCGACATTTTCGACTTTTTTCGACTTTTTTCGGGTTTTTCGACCTAGGGGTCCGCCGAACAAATTTTGGGTCAAAAATTTTTATTGAACTAGTCGAAAGTACGCAAAAAGATAAGACATTTTGCCGAAGACACCATGCCCCGGAACCGACTCCTTCCCCTTCAAAATTGGGGACAAACGTGATTTTTGAAACTTTTCCTTAGGGAGCCCAAGACTTAGAAAATTTTCAAATTCTCGATTTTTCGATTGCGAGCTAGCGCTTTGCGGTCTTCGGCAATGTTGTAGATCTCGACGAGATAAGACTTTTTGGTCAAGGGACATTTTGCCCTCCGACCCCTCCTTCCCCCCGCAAATCGCCCCCCAAAGTGCAATTTTTGCATTTTCACCTCTTTGCACGCACTGTTCGGCCCAAATGGCCACTTTCTATGGGTCTGAGCGCTTTGCGGTCTTCGGCAAACTTTTAGAGCGTACCAAGCCCTAATTATAATTCTTCTACACCACCTTCGTACCTCTTCATCCCTGGCCGCTATTCGCGTACCAAAGTAATTTTTGTTCATTTTGTCAACATTTTTCATCTTTGACTGCTTATATCGGCCTTGCCATGAACCGATAGCGCTTCGCTGTGTTCTAACGTAAGTTAGTACTGCTCAATACTGTTCTAAATCATGTCTTAGATTGTCATTTGCTTGCATACAGCCGGAGCTATGAGCGATACCGTAAAAAGTACCGAAACTTGGAAAAATCCTTTGATCGCCCATATCCCCCCTTTGGGGGCCAGATATCGAAAAAAGTTCTGATTCAAAAAGTTGCGCATTAACGTGTTCTAGTTATGCCTAGAACATTTCACTTCGCTAGCTGGCCTGCAACTTAGCCGTAATTGGGATTTTAGGGTGTTCTTGGAGGGCCCATTTCCTGCGACTTGGTATCTTTTGGGCCCAATGTTTCTCTAATATCTCCACGAGTTTTCCAGATAGCCTTTTCAAACTTTCAGGGTGCCTAGAACACCTCAAGACCTTTCCAACGCTATGCCGTTTGCCTCGCTCGGACATCTACAGCCAAAGTTATTCGAGGTACACGGTACCTTACCCTGTTTTCTCAGTACTTGGTCGAAAATTTCGATCAGCCATATGACCGACTTGGACAACCCTGAGCGGGTTGGCCCCATATAACTAAACTTTCGTCTCGTGGAGGCAAACTTATAAATATTCCACGTCAACTCGCTATCTCGTACCGCCTTGACGGTATACTTGGTCCAAGGGCCATTTCCAGCGACTTGGTCGCAATTTCGCTCTAAGTTTCGCTAATACCTTAGTCCGTGGACATGGTGATTTTTTGTTCGTATTTTTCCTTGATAGTCCCACTCAAGACTATTCCATACCAGAGCCAAGCGTCCCGCTAAGTGCCATACAGCCTGAGCAGTAATTCATGAAAGGTACCTCTACCAGTTTTTGCCATACTTGGGTACAAACTTTGGATCGCCCATATCTCCACTTTGGAGGCCAGCCAGCACCTTGGCCTCATATACTTTTTTGTTGGTCATACCATGCACCAAATATAATTGTTCTACGCCAACTTGCTATCTCTTCTCCAACTTGCCGTTATTCTTGGTCCAAGTCCCATTTCATTCGTTTTTGGACCCATTTTGCTATATGTTTCACTAATAGCTTCGGCCATGGACAAGCTGATTTTCTATTTGTATTTTTCCTTGATAGTCCCACTCAAGACCATTCCAAAACACACCGCAGCTTGTCGCTCGGTGGCAAACTGACCGAGTTATAATTCATGAAAGGTACCTCAACTTGGTACACCACGTGGTCGGCCCAAACAATAAACCGACCAAACGACCGACTTGGAGCACCCTGACCGGGTTGGCCCCATATAATGAAAGTTGCGTCTCTACACGCCCAACTTATGAATATTCTACGCCAAGTCGCTATCTCTTACCGGTAAGCCGGTATTCACCTTCCAAGGGGGATTTTGGTCAAGTGCCATTTCCTGCGACTTGGTCCCCGAATACGACCATCATCACCTAATATCTCCGTGGTCTTTCAACTCAGCCTCATGAAACTTTCAGGGTAGATAGGTCTCCCCGAGACCTTTCCAACGGTGAGCCGTTTGCCTCGCTCGGCCATCTACAGCCGAAGTTATTAATGGTACTTGGTACCTTACCCTGTTTTTTCCATACTTGTTCGTACTTGGGTACAAACTTTGGATCGCCCATATCTCCACTTTGGAGGCCAGCCAGCACCTTGGCCCCATATACTTTTTTGTTGGTCATGCCATGCACCAAATATAATTGTTCTACGCCAACTTGCTATCTCTTCTCCAACTTGCCGTTATTCTTGGTCCAAGTCCCATTTCATTCGTTTTTGGACCCATTTTGCTATATGTTTCACTAATAGCTTCGGCCATGGACAAGCTGATTTTCTATTTGTATTTTTCCTTGATAGTCCCACTCAAGACCATTCCAAAACACACCGCAGCTTGTCGCTCGGTGGCAAACTGACCGAGTTATAATTCATGAAAGGTACCTCAACTTGGTACACCACGTGGTCGGCCCAAACAATAAACCGACCAAACGACCGACTTGGAGCACCCTGACCGGGTTGGCCCCATATAATGAAAGTTGCGTCTCTACACGCCCAACTTATGAATATTCTACGCCAAGTCGCTATCTCTTACCGGTAAGCCGGTATTCACCTTCCAAGGGGGATTTTGGTCAAGTGCCATTTCCTGCGACTTGGTCCCCGAATACGACCATCATCACCTAATATCTCCGTGGTCTTTCAACTCAGCCTCATGAAACTTTCAGGGTAGATAGGTCTCCCCGAGACCTTTCCAACGGTGAGCCGTTTGCCTCGCTCGGCCATCTACAGCCGAAGTTATTAATGGTACTTGGTACCTTACCCTGTTTTTTCCATACTTGTTCGTACTTGGGTACAAACTTTGGATCGCCCATATCTCCACTTTGGAGGCCAGCCAGCACCTTGGCCCCATATACTTTTTTGTTGGTCATGCCATGCACCAAATATAATTGTTCTACGCCAACTTGCTATCTCTTCTCCAACTTGCCGTTATTCTTGGTCCAAGTCCCATTTCATTCGTTTTTGGACCCATTTTGCTATATGTTTCACTAATAGCTTCGGCCATGGACAAGCTGATTTTCTATTTGTATTTTTCCTTGATAGTCCCACTCAAGACCATTCCAAAACACACCGCAGCTTGTCGCTCGGTGGCAAACTGACCGAGTTATAATTCATGAAAGGTACCTCAACTTGGTACACCACGTGGTCGGCCCAAACAATAAACCGACCAAACGACCGACTTGGAGCACCCTGACCGGGTTGGCCCCATATAATGAAAGTTGCGTCTCTACACGCCCAACTTATGAATATTCTACGCCAAGTCGCTATCTCTTACCGGTAAGCCGGTATTCACCTTCCAAGGGGGATTTTGGTCAAGTGCCATTTCCTGCGACTTGGTCCCCGAATACGACCATCATCACCTAATATCTCCGTGGTCTTTCAACTCAGCCTCATGAAACTTTCAGGGTAGATAGGTCTCCCCGAGACCTTTCCAACGGTGAGCCGTTTGCCTCGCTCGGCCATCTACAGCCGAAGTTATTAATGGTACTTGGTACCTTACCCTGTTTTTTCCATACTTGTTCGTACTTGGGTACAAACTTTGGATCGCCCATATCTCCACTTTGGAGGCCAGCCAGCACCTTGGCCCCATATACTTTTTTGTTGGTCATGCCATGCACCAAATATAATTGTTCTACGCCAACTTGCTATCTCTTCTCCAACTTGCCGTTATTCTTGGTCCAAGTCCCATTTCATTCGTTTTTGGACCCATTTTGCTATATGTTTCACTAATAGCTTCGGCCATGGACAAGCTGATTTTCTATTTGTATTTTTCCTTGATAGTCCCACTCAAGACCATTCCAAAACACACCGCAGCTTGTCGCTCGGTGGCAAACTGACCGAGTTATAATTCATGAAAGGTACCTCAACTTGGTACACCACGTGGTCGGCCCAAACCATAAACCGACCAAACGACCGACTTGGAGCACCCTGACCGGGTTGGCCCCATATAATGAAAGTTGCGTCTCTACACGCCCAACTTATGAATATTCTACGCCAAGTCGCTATCTCTTACCGGTAAGCCGGTATTCACCTTCCAAGGGGGATTTTGGTCAAGTGCCATTTCCTGCGACTTGGTCCCCGAATACGACCATCATCACCTAATATCTCCGTGGTCTTTCAACTCAGCCTCATGAAACTTTCAGGGTAGATAGGTCTCCCCAAGACCTTTCCAACGGTGAGCCGCTCTACATCTACAGCCGAAGTTATTAATGGTACTTGGTACCTTACCCTGTTTTTTCCATACTTGTTCGTACTTGGGTACAAACTTTGGATCGCCCATATCTCCACTTTGGAGGCCAGCCAGCACCTTGGCCCCATATACTTTTTTGTTGGTGATACCATGCACCAAATATAATTGTTCTACGCAAGCTTGCTATCTCTTCTCCAACTTGCGGTTATTTTTGACTCAAGTCCCATTTCCATAGTTTTTGGTACCAATTTGCTCTATGTTTCGCTAATAGCTTCGCCCAAGGACTTTGTGATTTTTTGTTCGCATTTTTCCTAAATAGTCCCACTCAAGACTATTCCAAATCACACCTTAGCTTGTCGCTCAGTGCCATACAGCCAGAGTTTTAATTCATGAAAGGTACATCACCTTGGTACACCACGTGGTCGGTCCAAACCATCAACCAACCATATGACCGACTTCGAGTCGAGCTAGCGGCTAGGCTCAATATAATGAAATGCGTGTCTTGATGCGGGCTACTGACGGTCTGAACAATGTAGCTCGCTAGCTCGTCTCTAAACTTGTGTTTTGGTCGAATATTGGGTGTTCATGTACCACTTCGGGTAACATGGACTTTGGTGCAACTTTACCACTTGTGCACTTAATAACTTCCCGGTCATTCAAGTCTTTGCCTTCATACTTTCAGGGTAGTTAGGTCTCGTCGAGACCTTTCCATACATATGCCAAACTCATCGATCGGACATCTATAGCCCGAGTTATTCGCGGTACACCGTACCTTACCCTGTTTTTTCCTCAATTGGGTACAAACCTTGGAACACCCATATCGCCCCTTTAGAGACTAGCTGGCACGTTGGCCTCATATAATGATAAGTGCACCTCAACTAGGGCTACTGACGGTCAGAACATTTCAACTTGCTAGCTCGGGCCCACACTTGTGTTTTTCTCGAATATATGGTTCAAGTGTGCCACTTTGGGCACTTTTGGACATTTTGTCCCCACACAACTTTCTTGCCTTGGTAGATAGGGTCTTGTGTTTTTGGGCAAAAAGATGCACCAAGATATGGTCTAACTTTCGTTCTTGTACCGCAAAGCGCTACCTCCAACACCCGAGGAGATAGAAAGTGATTATGTTCGGTATATCGGTCTTCCATGGCCTACTATGGTAAGCCCCTGCAGGTATGCAACCGAAGGTGCTTGGTACATGTATTTGGTGCAAAATCGGTGCAAAGTAGGTGTTTCCTTGATCGGGCTATAACTTTCTTGGTTGATGTTGGATTGCTTTGCGGTCTTCGGGGGATAGTTAGGGAACATGTTGGCCAACATTTTCTTATTCCTCAGCCTGGCCGTACCTCCTACCGTCTAGGCGGTATTCATGCTCTAAGTTGGAACTTGTGTTCCTTCGGGCAACTTTTCTGACTTTGACGCTTAATATCTTTCGTTCATATGCAGTCTAAGCTCTGCAACTCTCAGGAAAGCTAGTACTACTCATTTCCTTTCCATATCAGTCTTTGGCTTGTCGATCCAATGTCTACAGCCTTAGTTATTCACGTTCCCTGTGAAGGTAGGTTTTTGCCCATTTTCCAGTTCATGTGGTAACATTCCCGGACTTTGCCGGCTTTCTCTTCATGTGGTAACTTGCTTGCTTGTGTGGTAACTTGGAAGTGTATGTCTGACAGACCCAATCTCGGACTTAGCCGATTTTTCTCTTCATATCATATGGATCAATCACTAGGCCATCTTGCTTGCTTGTGTGGTAACTTGAAAGTGTATGTCTGACAGACCCAATCTGGGACTTAGCCGATTTTTCTCTTCATATCATATGGATCCATCACTAGGCCATCTTGCTTGCTTGTGTGGTAACTTGGAAGTGTATTTCCGACAGACCCAATCTGGGACTTAGCCGATTTTTCTCTTCATATCATATGGATCCATCACTAGGCCATCTT
>NW_026525195.1:50000-77500 GCF_943734705.1 Anopheles coustani
GTCTTCATCGATCCATGAGCCGAGTGATCCACTGCCGAGGGTGACTAACTTGCGTAAGCCGCCGCTGTGCGCGTATACCCGTTCCCCGTAGGGAGGAGCAAGCCGCCGCTTAGAGACGAAGCATAAAGTGTCCTCATTCCACATAGGGCAAGCTGGATGAATCCATTTTACCCAGGACGGCCGAAGCGGCGTGGACCAGGGGAGAACTGAACCTTATACTTCACACCACAGTAAGTCTACGTGTCCTCTTCCACATAGGGCAAGCTAGAACTAACTATCTTACCCAGGACTGCCGAAGCAGCGTGGACCAGGGGAGGAACACACTTTTCATGGAAACGTAAGGCATCCATGACTGCCATAACGTAAGCCGCCGCTGTGCGCGTATACCCGTTCCCCGTAGGGAGGAGCAAGCCGCCGCTTAGAGACGAAGCATAAAGTGTCCTCATTCCACATAGGGCAAGCTGGATGAATCCATTTTACCCAGGACGGCCGAAGCGGCGTGGACCAGGGGAGAACTGAACTTTATACTTCACACCACAGTAAGTCTACGTGTCCTCTTCCACATAGGGCAAGCTAGAACTAACTATCTTACCCAGGACTGCCGAAGCAGCGTGGACCAGGGGAGGAACACACTTTTCATAGAAACGTAAGGCATCCATGACTGCCATAGTGCGTAAGCCGCCGCTGTGCGCGTAAACCCGTTCCCCGTAGGGAGGAGTCAAGCCGCCGCTTAGAGACGAAGTATGAAGTGTCCTCTTCCACATAGGGCAAGCTAGAATGAACTATCTTACCCAGGACCGCCGAAGCAGCGTGGACCAGGGGAGAACTGAACTTTATACTTCACACCACAGTATTGAGTAATGTGCCCTCTTCCACATAGGGCAAGCTGGAATGTTCCATTTTACCCAGGACGGCCGAAGCGGCGTGGACCAGTGGAGGACTACACAATCATGAGGTTTGATATCGACTTGTGTGTTTCAATAGGATACCGATGGTATGGTTTGAACCGATTTGATTTAGCCATTCTGAAGTCATCACTTGGTTGAAGCGCTGAACTAGGGAGGCATCGTTTACATATATATTGGTTTTCGCATGCTCTACTAGGTTAATGTCATGAGGTTGGCTATCGAGCATGCCCAAGTGATGACTTGATTGTGTGCTTGCTTGAATTCTTCACATTTCATACCATCGGTTAGTTGTCGAATCATTCCTCGATCATAACCTTCGTTCTTGGTTCATGTATGCTCTCTTCCACATAGGGCAAGCTAGAATTAACTATCTTACCCAGGACCGCCGAAGCAGCGTGGACCAGGGGAGAACTATACTTTGTCTTGTATGCCCTCTTCCACATAGGGCAAGCTAGAACTAACTATCTTACCCAGGACCGCCGAAGCAGCGTGGACCAGTGGAGGACTATACTTTGTTCATAACACCACAGTATTGAGTAATGTGCCCTCTTCCACATAGGGCAAGCTAGAATGAACTATCTTACCCAGGACCGCCGGAGCAGTGTGGACCAGTGGAGGACTACACAATCATGAGGTTTGATATCGACTTGTGTGTTTCAATAGGGTACCGATGGTATGTTTTGAACCGATTTGATTTAGCCATTCTGAAGTCATCACTTGGTTGAAGCGCTGAACTAGGGAGGGGCATCGTTTACATATATATTGGTTTTCGCATGCTCTACTAGGTTAATGTCATAGGGTTGGCTATCGAGCATGCCCAAGTGATGACTTGATTGTGTGCTTGCTTGAATTCTTCACATTTCATACCATCGGTTAGTTGTCGAATCATTCCTCGATCATAACCTTCGTTCTTGGTTCATGTATGCTCTCTTCCACATAGGGCAAGCTAGAATTAACTATCTTACCCAGGACCGCCGAAGCAGCGTGGACCAGGGGAGAACTATACTTTGTCTTGTATGCCCTCTTCCACATAGGGCAAGCTAGAACTAACTATCTTACCCAGGACCGCCGAAGCAGCGTGGACCAGTGGAGGACTATACTTTGTTCATTACACCACAGTATTAAGTATGGTGTCCTCTTCCACATAGGGCAAGCTAGAACTAACTATCTTACCCAGGACCGCCGAAGCAGTGTGGACCAGGGGAGGACTATACTTTATACTTCACACACTAGCCATACTGAAGTCATCACTTGGTTGAAGCGCTGAACTACGGCGGGGTAATCGTTTACAGGTTATAATCATATAGCTGCATGCTCATTAGTAGATAATGGAATATTGTATGGCAATATGAGCATGCCCAAGTGATGACTTTGTTTCAAGCTCAACAGGTAGGGTATTGAGTCCTCTTCCACATAGGGCAAGCTAGAATGAACTATCTTACCCAGGACCGCCGGAGCAGCGTGGACCAGTGGAGGACTCTATACTTTATACTTCACACCACAGTATTGAGTACTTCTTGCATAAAGCCCCTAATGAGAACCACGAGGGCTCTCTCAATGTAGAACCACGAGGGCTCTAGTACCGATTCTCTCGGTACGGCTTGGTCCGTGTTCCTTTATGCTTGTACTCTTAGAAAGTCTCAACCCGGAGGTCTTGACTTTGATTGTCATAGTTGGACTACGACGGGGCATCCGACCATTGCTGATCGAACACCCCTGATTCACCATCTTTCGGATAGGAGGTGCGCGCACCGCCGACGCGGAAGTCTCAACCCGGAGGTCTTGACTTTGTATTGTCATAGTTGGACTACGACGGGGTATCCGACTCATCGAATACCCCAGAAGCACACCATCTTTCGGGTAGGCGGTACGCGTACCTCCGGACGCGGAAAGTCTCAACCCGGAGGTCTTGACTTTGGTTGTCATAGTTGGACTATGACGGGGCATCCGACCATTGCTGATCGAACACCCCTGTTACACCATCTTTCGGATAGGCGGTGCGCGACACCACCGACGCGGAAAGTCTCAACCCGGAGGTCTTGACTTTGTATTGTTGGATAGTCCTCTTCCACTATAGGGCAAGCTGGAAATATTCCATTTTACCCAGGACTGCCGAGGCAGCGTGGACCAGGGGAGAACTTCACGGAATCTTCAGGCATCCATGATTGCCATAGTGCGTAAGCCGCCGCTGTGCGCGTCAACTCGTTCCCCGTGAGGAGGAGTCTAGCCGCCGCTAAAAGACGAAGCATTAAGTGTCCTCATTCCACATAGGGCAAGCTAGAATGAACTATCTTACCCAGGACCGCCGGAGCAGTGTGGACCAGTGGAGGACTCTATACTTTATACTTCACACCACAGTATTGAGTACGACTTGCATAAAGCCCCTAATGAGAACCACGAGGGCTCTCTCAATGTAGAACCACGAGGGCTCTAGTACCGATTCTCTCGGTACGGCTTGGTCCGTGTTCCTTTATGCTTGTACTCGCGGAAAGTCTCAACCCGGAGGTCTTGACTTTGTATTGTCATAGTTGGACTACGACGGGGCATCCGACCATTGCTGATCGAACACCCCTGACTCATCATCTTTCGGATAGGCGGTGCGCGCACCTCCGACGCGGAAAGTCTCAACCCGGAGGTCTTGACTTTGATTGTCATAGTTGGACTACGACGGGGTATCCGACTCATCGAATACCCCAGAAGCACACCATCTTTCGGGTAGGCGGTACGCGTACCTCCGGACGCGGAAGTCTCAACCCGGAGGTCTTGACTTTGTATTGTCATAGTTGGACTACGACGGGGTATCCGACTCATCGAATACCCCAGAAGCACACCATCTTTCGGGTAGGCGGTACGCGTACCTCCGGACGCGGAAAGTCTCAACCCGGAGGTCTTGACTTTGGTTGTCATAGTTGGACTATGACGGGGCATCCGACCATTGCTGATCGAACACCCCTGTTACACCATCTTTCGGATAGGCGGTGCGCGACACCACCGACGCGGAAAGTCTCAACCCGGAGGTCTTGACTTTGTATTGTTGGATAGTCCTCTTCCACTATAGGGCAAGCTGGAAATATTCCATTTTACCCAGGACTGCCGAGGCAGCGTGGACCAGGGGAGAACTTCACGGAATCTTCAGGCATCCATGATTGCCATAGTGCGTAAGCCGCCGCTGTGCGCGTCAACTCGTTCCCCGTGAGGAGGAGTCTAGCCGCCGCTAAAAGACGAAGCATTAAGTGTCCTCATTCCACTATAGGGCAAGCTAGAATTAACTATCTTACCCAGGACCGCCGAAGCAGCGTGGACCAGGCGAGGACTATACTTTATACTTCACACCACAGTATTGAGTACGACTTGCATAAAGCCCCTAATGAGAACCACGAGGGCTCTCTCAATGTAGAACCACGAGGGCTCTAGTACCGATTCTCTCGGTACGGCTTGGTCCGTGTTCCTTTATGCTTGTACTCGCGGAAAGTCTCAACCCGGAGGTCTTGACTTTGATTGTCATAGTTGGACTACGACGGGGCATCCGACCATTGCTGACCGAACACCCCTGATTCATCATCTTTCGGATAGGAGGTGCGCCCACCTCCGACGCGGAAGTCTCAACCCGGAGGTTCGGACTTAGAGTTTTTCCCATTTAAAAGTTTTTCTCTTAGCCATACTGAAGTCATCACTTGGTGAACGATTGAACTAGGGCGGGTTAATCGTTTATAGGTATCATGTGGTTTGCATGCTCTCTTAGGTTAAGGTCATGTGGTTGGCTATCGAGCATGCCCAAGTGATGACTTTGTTTCACGCTTGCTTGATTTCTTCATGATTCCCTGTTATATAGTGTAATCATTCGAGAACAGGGAATCTTTGGTTTTGCTCAACAGGTATTGGATGTCAACTTGGTATCTAGATCGCATTAAGTCTCAACCCTTAGGTTCGGACTTGTATAGTGACATCTTGTTACGGTCTTGAGTCTCAACCCGCAGGTTCGGACTACTTAGTGTTTGATCGAATATAATATGGCAACTTGTGCCTAAGTCTCAACCCGCAGGTTCGGACTTCTGTTTATTTGGCCAATGTATGTATAAGGCAACTTGTGCCTAAGTCTCAACCCGCAGGTTCGGACTTGTGTATTTGTTCGAAGTCATGTATAAGGCAACGTGTGCCTAAGTCTCAACCCGCAGGTTCGGACTTGTTAGTGTTTCGTCAACTTTCATATGGCAACTTGTGCCTAAGTCTCAACCCGCAGGTTCGGACTTGTGTATTTGTTCGAAGTCATGTATAAGGCAACTTGTGCCTAAGTCTCAACCCGCAGGTTCGGACTTGTGTATTTGTTCGAAGTCATGTATAAGGCAACGTGTGCCTAAGTCTCAACCCGCAGGTTCGGACTTGTTAGTGTTTCGTCAACTTTCATATGGCAACTTGTGCCTGAGTCTCAACCCGCAGGTTCGGACTTCTATAGTGTTTCGTCAATTATCATATGGCAACTTGTGCCGAAGTCTCAACCCGCAGGTTCGGACTTCTGGAAGGATCACTTGGCCACTAATGATCCTTCCGCAGGTTCACCTACGGAAACCTTGTTACGACTTTTACTTCCTCTAAATCATCAAGTTCGGTCAACTTCGATAAAGCAGACGCGGTTCACGAGGATCCAGCGAACGATCATCTCCAAAGACCTCACTAAATAATCCATCGGTAGTAGCGACGGGCGGTGTGTACAAAGGGCAGGGACGTATTCAACGCTGGCTGATGACCAGCACTTACTAGAAGTTCCGAGTTCATATGGACCATTGCAATCCATAATCCCTACTAAGTGAGTATTTGAGTGATTTCCCGTTCCTCTCGGAATAGGAGACACGCTGCTACCCACATTGTAGCACGCGTGTAGCCCAGAACATCTAAGGGCATCACGGACCTGTTATCGCTCGATCTCATTTTGCTAAACACAAATTGTCCTGCTAAGCAGCGTACCGTAAGTGCACTTGCGCACACGAACAGCGAAGGTGTCAGGTCATACTCCACCGAAAGGTCCTAACCCGTTCCAATCGGCATCGACGCATTAACGCTGACTGCGTTCTAGTTAGCATATGTGAGTCACGTTCGTTATCGGAATTAACCAGACAAATCAATCCACGAACTAAGAACGGCCATGCACCACTACCCTTAAATTTGAGAAAGAGCTATTAATCTGTCTCACCTCCATAAGTTCGGACCTGGTAAGTTTTCCCGTGTTGAGTCAAATTGAACCGCAAGCTCCATTTCATTGTGGTGCCCTTCCGTCAATTCCTTTAAGTTTCAACTTTGCAACCATACTTCCCCCGGAACCTGACTTTGGTTTCCCGGAAGCTACTGAGAGCACCTGGTTGTAGCGTCTCCCAATTGCTAGTTGGCATCGTTTACGGTTAGAACTAGGGCGGTATCTAATCGCCTTCGATCCTCTAACTTTCGTTCTTGATTAAAGAAAGCATCCTTGACAAATGCCTTCGCTTTAGTTAGTCTTACGACGGTCTACGAATTTCACCTCTCGCGCCGTAATACTAGTGTCCCCAACTACTTCTGTTAATCATTACCTCCGGTCTGAGTACAAACCAATGAAAGATTAGACCAAGGTCGTATTCCATTATTCCATGCAAGATTATTCTAGGGCGTTTGGGCACCCTGCTTTAAGCACTCTAATTTGTTCAAGGTAAACGTGAGCGGTCGAGCTCTATGTTACACTTGCACCCGTTGAAGGGCACACCATGACACAGACTTGGTGCCCTACCACACCATTGAGTCGCAACCAGATTCCGACTTGGCCCACCGACCACGGGTTGACCGGGTCGGCGGAGCCGGACTGTGTTGGACAAGTATCAACTTCGAACGTTTTAACCGCAACAATTTTAATATACGCTAGTGGAGCTGGAATTACCGCGGCTGCTGGCACCAGACTTGCCCTCCACTTGATCCTCGTAGAAGGATTTATGCTCTACTCATTCCAATTATGAAACATCATTAAAGAGTTTCATATTGTTATTTCTCGTCACTACCTCCCCGTCCCGGGATTGGGTAATTTACGCGCCTGCTGCCTTCCTTGGATGTGGTAGCCATTTCTCAGGCTCCCTCTCCGGAATCGAACCCTGATTCCCCGTTACCCGTTGCAACCATGGTAGTCCTCTATACTACCATCCATAGTTGATAGGGCAGATATTTGCGAGATCTGTCGTCGGTGCGAGACCATACGATCAGCATCATTATCCAGACTTCAACTCAATGACACGGAGAACCCGCGATTGGTTTGACTAATAAGTGCACCAGTTCCCGCGAGGGTCCTGGCATGTTGCATGTATTAGCTCTAGATTTTCCACAGTTATCCAAGTAACTAGGTTGATGATCTCGTAAATTATAGCTGTTATACTGAGCCTTATGCGGTTTCACATTAAATCTGTTTGTACTTAGACATGCATGGCTTAACCTTTGAGACGAGCGTATATTACTGGTAGGATCAACCAGAATTCCGACTTTGCGTTCGAATGTTCATTGTCCCATTGCACCCGGAGGAGCAAACACCACGTTCTATATGTTGTCAAGTCCGGTAGCACACGGGAGGCGAGCCCCCGTGCGAACCTCATTGCCCTCGTATCACACACACCCGATGCACCGGACAGGCACTTGAGCGGCATTCGACTCCGCTAAGCGCACGTGCGCCCGATTGTGCATGCGCTGACGGGGCCTTCATACCCCTACCACAGCGACCTTATGCCAAACTTCCATGAATACTTAGGTGAGCTGACAAGGGCCTTCATTTCCCTACCATCAACTAAAGGACACGCTAGGCGCGTCCGATCATTGCAACTGCGGGGCTTTCATACCCCAATCACCACAGTACGCAATTCACCAGAGTTTAATCACAACCCCCCCGGACATGGCACACTATTAACTTGCAACAAAACTTAGTGTGTGCCGGGCACATCGGTTCCACAAAATCATTCCCGATGTACCCCAATTGGGGTTGTGAACGCATCCATGGTCCTCTGACACACCCAACCAAGCGTGGATACTACATACCTCAAACACCCAGTACACTAACAGACAAATCAATATATGGTTGCTTTCCCCCAGACATTTGCCAATCACTTGGCACCCGGACGGGAACTCGCTCCTGATTGCGCCATTGCCACCCATTTGCCAAGAGCGAGTTCTGTATGTAGATTTCATTTGGAAAGACAACCGTGTACTGGATATTCTATCCGACGATTACAGATGACGAGTACGAGACTCGACTACACTCACGGATAATACATTTTGGGTCGAGATTGCTTTCGGGGTTTTCGATTGGTCTTGCGCTTGTAAACGTATAACTTTGACTTGTGGTAACCTCGGTATGTTAGTCGATCACGTGGTTGTGAACTGGGTAAGGGTGGGCAATCTGTTCACTTGCACTCTGGGTAGGAATATGGTGAGCGCTATAGGTTAAAGATCATGGTATGGTTCCATCGTGATGACTTTCGCTAGATAGTAGTATGTTTGGATAGTTATAACGTTTTTGGCCATTTGTTCATAGTGTTCGGTCCATTGAGGAATTCGATTGGTCTTTGCTTCACACACGTGGTCGATCACTTGGATGTGAACTAGGGTGAGATTAAGGTGTTCACTAGTGCTCTTCGGTTTTGGATCAGTAATGAGCACTTGATTGGTTTCGCATAATATGTATCCATAGTGATGACTCTTTCCAGCTTAAGATTTCGTTACCAGTTTCGAATCCTCCCCACGTTCGCGTTTACTTGGTTAGGTTTTCGAGTGTAGATTTGAAAGCAATCTCATGTATGTATCCCATCTGATATAAGCCACTGACAGTTCATGTCACCTCGTTCAACTCTCGCTGGGTCACAGAAGTATGTTACTGCGCCCATTATCCCTACTCGGATAGGTTCGGTTCGTTCGTTTTATACTACGGTGAGTAAACTCAATTTGTGCATCGCATAGCCATGGAAAGCAAGCTTTCGCGGGCCTCTTCGACTGTTTTGATACGAGCTGTGCCCGTGATGCTTGTCATCCCAGGATACTAGACCCCTTTGGACGACCGCATGACCATCAGAAAGTAAATTCCACGTTCGGTTTATTTGCTACTTCCACCGTTCTAGTACTATGGGGTTGGAACCCCTAACATAAAGTATCTATGTAGAACCACGAGGGCTCTCAATGTAGAACCACAAGGGCTCTAGTACCGATTCTCTCGGTACGCTTGGTCCGTGTTCCTTTATGTTTGTACTCTTGTGTGTATAAAATTCATGTTCGATTTGGGATATTTGCTACTTTCACCTGTGCGCTGTGTATAACTACGGAGAAACTCAATTTGTGCATCGCATAGCCATGGAAAGCAAGCTTTCGCGGGCCTCTTCGACTGTTTTGATACGAGACTGTGCCCGTGATGCTTGTCATCCCAGGATACTAGACCCCTTTGGACGACCGCATGACCAACAGAATGTAAATTCCAGTTCGTTTTTGGATATTTGCTACTGTCACCGTTTGAGTACTATGGGGCTTGAACCCCTAACATAAAGTCTTTGTGTAGAACCACGAGGGCTCTATAGTACCGATTCTCTCGGCACGCTTGGTCCGTGTTCCTTTATGTTCGTACTCTTGTGTGTATAATATACATGTTCGGTTTGGGATATTTGCTGCTTTCACCTGGGTCCCGTTCTTCATACAAGTCTGCCTTGCTAATGTGGTAACTTTATAGTGTAGTTCTGACATCCCAATTTTGGGACTTAGCCGATTTTTCATGAATTTCCATATGACCCATAGGGTCCCTTTCTTCATACAAGCTTGCCTAGGGCGATCGGTCAAAACTTGTCTTACTATTCGATTGGTCTTCGCAGTTTCACCCTAGGCAATTCGCCTAGGTCTGTCTTCTTGAGGAGGCCAAAACCCGAAATAAGGAGGTCTGGCCGACCCTGAAACCTCCCCTGTCTTAACTACACTAACCCGATTTTTCAGGGTCCTCAGCGCCATACAACTTTGCCTAGGTCACTTATACTCTTGACTTAGGCCATCTGACTTGGTCCGTGTTTCTTCCTAGGGTTCACCTAGGTACTTTGCCTTGCTTGATGTGGTAACTTTTTAGTGTAGTTCAGACATCCCAATTTTGGGACTTAGCCGATTTTTCATGTATTTCCATATGACCCATAGGGTCCCTTTCTTCATACAAGCTTGCCTAGGGCGATCGGTCAAAACTTGTCTTACTATTCGATTGGTCTTCGCAGTTTCACCCTAGGCAATTCGCCTAGGTCTGTCTTCTTGAGGAGGCCAAAACCCGAAATAAGGAGGTCCAGCCGACCCTGAAACCTCCCCTGTCTTAACTACACTAACCCGATTTTTCATGGTCCTTAGCGCCATACAACTTTGCCTAGGTCACTTGTACTCTTGACTTAGGCCATCTGACTTGGTCCGTGTTTCTTCCTAGGGTTCACCTAGGTACTTTGCCTTGCTTGATGTGGTAACTTTTTAGTGTAGTTCAGACATCCCAATTTCGGGACTTAGCCGATTTTTCGTATATTTCCATATGACCCATAGGGTCCCTTTCTTCATACAAGCTTGCCTAGGGCGATCGGTCAAAACTTGTCTTACTATTCGATTGGTCTTCGCACTTTCACCCTAGGCACTTTGCCTAGGTCTGTCTTCTTGAGGAGGCCAAAACCCGAAATAAGGAGGTTCAGCCGACCCAGAAACCTCCCCTGTCTGAACTACACTAACCCGATTTTTCAGGGTCCTCAGCGCCATACAACTTTGCCTAGGTCACTTGTACTCTTGACTTAGGCCATCTGACTTGGTCCGTGTTTCTTCCTAGGGTTCACCTAGGTACTTTGCCTTGCTTGATGTGGTAACTTTTTAGTGTAGTTCAGACATCCCAATTTTGGGACTTAGCCGATTTTTCATGTATTTCCATATGACCCATAGGGTCCCTTTCTTCATACAAGCTTGCCTAGGGCGATCGGTCAAAACTTGTCTTACTATTCGATTGGTCTTCGCACTTTCACCCTAGGCACTTTGCCTAGGTCTGTCTTCTTGAGGAGGCCAAAACCCGAAATAAGGAGGTTCAGCCGACCCAGAAACCTCCCCTGTCTGAACTACACTAACCCGATTTTTCAGGGTCCTCAGCGCCATACAACTTTGCCTAGGTCACTTGTACTCTTGACTTAGGCCATCTGACTTGGTCCGTGTTTCTTCCTAGGGTTCACCTAGGTACTTTGCCTTGCTTGATGTGGTAACTTTTTAGTGTAGTTCAGACATCCCAATTTTGGGACTTAGCCGATTTTTCATGTATTTCCATATGACCCATAGGGTCCCTTTCTTCATACAAGCTTGCCTAGGGCGATCGGTCAAAACTTGTCTTACTATTCGATTGGTCTTCGCACTTTCACCCTAGGCACTTTGCCTAGGTCTGTCTTCTTGAGGAGGCCAAAACCCGAAATAAGGGGGTTCAGCCGACCCAAAAACCTCCCCTGTCAGAACTACACTAACCCGATTTTTCAGGGTCCTCAGCGCCATACAACTTTGCCTAGGTCACTTGTACTCTTGACTTAGGCCATCCGACTTGGTCCGTGTTTCTTCCTAGGGTTCACCTAGGTACTTTGCCTTGCTTGATGTGGTAACTTTTTAGTGTAGTTCAGACATCCAAATTTCGGGACTTAGCCGATTTTTCATGTATTTCCATATGACCCTTAGGGTCCCTTTCTTCATACAAGCTTGCCTAGGGCGATCGGTCAAAACTTGTCTTACTATTCGATTGGTCTTCGCACTTTCACCCTAGGCAGTTTGCCTAGGTGTAGCTTCTTGATGAGGCCAAAACCCAAAATAAGGGGGTTCGGCCGACCCAAAAACCTACCCTGTCTAAACTACACTAACCAGATTTTTCAGGGTCCTCAGCGCCATACAACTTTGCCTAGGTCACTTGTTCTATTGACTTAGGCCATCTGACTTGGTCCGTGTTTCTTCCTAGGGTTCACCTAGGTACTTTGCCTTGCTTGGTGTGGTAACTTTTTAGTGTAGTTCTGACATCCTCATTTTGGGACTTAGCCGATTTTTCGTAAAATACCATATGACCCATATGGGTCCTTTCCTTCATATAAGTTTGCCTTGCTTGGTATGGTAACATTTGAGTGTAGTTCTGACATCATCATTTTGGGACTTAGCCGATTTTTCGACCAATACCATATGACCCATCAGGGTCCTTTGCTTCATATAAGTTTGCCTTGCTTGGTGTGGTAACATTTTAGTGTAGTTCTGACATCACCATTTTGGGACTTAGCCGATTTTTCGTAAAATACCATATGACCCATCAGGGTCCTTGCCTTCATATAAGTTTGCCTTGCTTGGTGTGGTAACATTTTAGTGTAGTTCTGACATCACCATTTTGGGACTTAGCCGATTTTTCGTAAAATACCATATGACCCATCAGGGTCCTTGCCTTCATATAAGTTTGCCTTGCTTGGTGTGGTAACATTTTAGTGTAGTTCTGACATCACCATTTTGGGACTTAGCCGATTTTTCGATCCATACCATATGACCCATCAGGGTCCTTTCCTTCATATAAGTTTGCCTTGCTTGGTGTGGTAACATTTGAGTGTAGTTCTGACATCCCCATTTTGGGACTTAGCCGATTTTTCGTAAAATACCATATGACCCATCAGGGTCCTTTCCTTCATATAAGTTTGCCTTGCTTGGTGTGGTAACATTTGAGTGTAGTTCTGACATCCCCATTTTGGGACTTAGCCGATTTTTCGTAAAATACCATATGACCCATCAGGGTCCTTTCCTTCATATAAGTTTGCCTTGCTTGGTGTGGTAACTTTTTAGTGTAGTTCTGACATCCTCATTTTGGGACTTAGCCGATTTTTCGTAAAATACCATATGACCCATATGGGTCCTTTCCTTCATATAAGTTTGCCTTGCTTGGTATGGTAACATTTGAGTGTAGTTCTGACATCATCATTTTGGGACTTAGCCGATTTTTCGTAAAATACCATATGACCCATATGGGTCCTTTGCTTCATATAAGTTTGCCTTGCTTGGTGTGGTAACATTTGAGTGTAGTTCTGACATCCCCATTTTGGGACTTAGCCGATTTTTCAATCAATACCATATGACCCATCAGGGTCCTTTGCTTCATATAAGTTTGCCTTGCTTGGTGTGGTAACATTTGAGTGTAGTTCTGACATCCCCATTTTGGGACTTAGCCGATTTTTCGTAAAATACCATATGACCCATCAGGGTCCTTGCCTTCATATAAGTTTGCCTTGCTTGGTGTGGTAACATTTGAGTGTAGTTCTGACATCCCCATTTTGGGACTTAGCCGATTTTTCGATCCATACCATATGACCCATCAGGGTCCTTTCCTTCATATAAGTTTGCCTTGCTTGGTGTGGTAACATTTGAGTGTAGTTCTGACATCCCCATTTTGGGACTTAGCCGATTTTTCGTAAAATACCATATGACCCATCAGGGTCCTTTCCTTCATATAAGTTTGCCTTGCTTGGTGTGGTAACATTTGAGTGTAGTTCTGACATCCCCATTTTGGGACTTAGCCGATTTTTCGTAAAATACCATATGACCCATCAGGGTCCTTTCCTTCATATAAGTTTGCCTTGCTTGGTGTGGTAACTTTTTAGTGTAGTTCTGACATCCTCATTTTGGGACTTAGCCGATTTTTCGTAAAATACCATATGACCCATATGGGTCCTTTCCTTCATATAAGTTTGCCTTGCTTGGTATGGTAACATTTGAGTGTAGTTCTGACATCATCATTTTGGGACTTAGCCGATTTTTCGTAAAATACCATATGACCCATATGGGTCCTTTGCTTCATATAAGTTTGCCTTGCTTGGTGTGGTAACATTTGAGTGTAGTTCTGACATCCCCATTTTGGGACTTAGCCGATTTTTCAATCAATACCATATGACCCATCAGGGTCCTTTGCTTCATATAAGTTTGCCTTGCTTGGTGTGGTAACATTTGAGTGTAGTTCTGACATCCCCATTTTGGGACTTAGCCGATTTTTCGTAAAATACCATATGACCCATCAGGGTCCTTGCCTTCATATAAGTTTGCCTTGCTTGGTGTGGTAACATTTGAGTGTAGTTCTGACATCCCCATTTTGGGACTTAGCCGATTTTTCGTAAAATACCATATGACCCATCAGGGTCCTTTGCTTCATATAAGTTTGCCTTGCTTGGTGTGGTAACATTTGAGTGTAGTTCTGACATCCCCATTTTGGGACTTAGCCGATTTTTCGATCCATACCATATGACCCATCAGGGTCCTTTGCTTCATATAAGTTTGCCTTGCTTGGTGTGGTAACATTTGAGTGTAGTTCTGACATCCCCATTTTGGGACTTAGCCGATTTTTCGTAAAATACCATATGACCCATCAGGGTCCTTTGCTTCATATAAGTTTGCCTTGCTTGGTGTGGTAACATTTGAGTGTAGTTCTGACATCCCCATTTTGGGACTTAGCCGATTTTTCGTAAAATACCATATGACCCATCAGGGTCCTTTGCTTCATATAAGTTTGCCTTGCTTGGTGTGGTAACATTTGAGTGTAGTTCTGACATCCCCATTTTGGGACTTAGCCGATTTTTCGATCCATACCATATGACCCATCAGGGTCCTTTGCTTCATATAAGTTTGCCTTGCTTGGTGTGGTAACATTTGAGTGTAGTTCTGACATCCCCATTTTGGGACTTAGCCGATTTTTCGTAAAATACCATATGACCCATCAGGGTCCTTTGCTTCATATAAGTTTGCCTTGCTTGGTGTGGTAACATTTGAGTGTAGTTCTGACATCTCCATTTTGGGACTTAGCCGATTTTTCGTAAAATACCATATGACCCATCAGGGTCCTTTGCTTCATATAAGTTTGCCTTGCTTGGTGTGGTAACATTTGAGTGTAGTTCTGACATCATCATTTTGGAACTTAGCCGATTTTTCGTAAAATACCATATGACCCATCAGGGTCCTTTCCTTCATATAAGTTTGCCTTGCTTGGTGTGGTAACTTTTTAGTGTAGTTCTGACATCCCCATTTTGGGACTTAGCCGATTTTTCGTAAAATACCATATGACCCATATGGGTCCTTTGCTTCATATAAGTTTGCCTTGCTTGGTGTGGTAACTTTTTAGTGTAGTTCTGACATCCCCATTTTGGGACTTAGCCGATTTTTCGTAAAATACCATATGACCCATCAGGGTCCTTTCCTTCATATAAGTTTGCCTTGCTTGGTGTGGTAACATTTGAGTGTAGTTCTGACATCCCCATTTTGGGACTTAGCCGATTTTTCGTAAAATACCATATGACCCATCAGGGTCCTTTGCTTCATATAAGTTTGCCTTGCTTGGTGTGGTAACATTTGAGTGTAGTTCAGACATCCCCATTTTGGGACTTAGCCGATTTTTCGACCAATACCATATGACCCATCAGGGTCCTTTGCTTCATATAAGTTTGCCTTGCTTGGTATGGTAACATTTGAGTGTAGTTCTGACATCATCATTTTGGGACTTAGCCGATTTTTCGTAAAATACCATATGACCCATATGGGTCCTTTGCTTCATATAAGTTTGCCTTGCTTGGTGTGGTAACTTTTTAGTGTAGTTCTGACATCCCCATTTTGGGACTTAGCCGATTTTTCGTAAAATACCATATGACCCATCAGGGTCCTTTCCTTCATATAAGTTTGCCTTGCTTGATGTGGTAACATTTGAGTGTAGTTCAGACATCCCCATTTTGGGACTTAGCCGATTTTTCGATCCATACCATATGACCCATCAGGGTCCTTGCCTTCATATAAGTTTGCCTTGCTTGGTGTGGTAACATTTTAGTGTAGTTCTGACATCACCATTTTGGGACTTAGCCGATTTTTCGTAAAATACCATATGACCCATCAGGGTCCTTGCCTTCATATAAGTTTGCCTTGCTTGGTGTGGTAACATTTTAGTGTAGTTCTGACATCACCATTTTGGGACTTAGCCGATTTTTCGTAAAATACCATATGACCCATCAGGGTCCTTTGCTTCATATAAGTTTGCCTTGCTTGGTGTGGTAACACATGAGTGTAGTTCTGACATCCCCATTTTGGGACTTAGCCGATTTTTCGACCAATACCATATGACCCATCAGGGTCCTTTGCTTCATATAAGTTTGCCTTGCTTGGTGTGGTAACATTTGAGTGTAGTTCTGACATCCCCATTTTGGGACTTAGCCGATTTTTCGATCCATCCTATATGACCCATCAGGGTCCTTTTTCTTCATATAAGTTTCCCAAGACTTAGTGCTTTTTACCTTTGGACACCAATATCACCCTTACGGGTTTCTTTGATCTTCTCACTTTGTATTGACCAAATGTAGGTCTTGCCATGCCAAACATATAATTGTTCTACACCAAGTCTCTATCTCGTACCGCCAGCTCGGTACATTCGATCAACCTGCCCTTAAGGCACCCGGGACTTAGCCATTTTTTCACATTTTTCATGATTTTGAGGCAACTTTTCTCGACTTTGTCACCTTATATCACCAAGATCCTTTCCCTTTAGCGCTTCACTCTGTTCGTATGATATTTAGCGCTGACTATCACCTTTCTATCGCTGACCTCAACTTCTTATTCGGTGCCATAGAGCCAGAGATATTTGGTGTATGCTGTTATAAGGGAAGTTTGTCACTTTTTCAAAGGCCCACTTTGGGACGCCCATATCTCACCTTCACGTATCTTCGATCTTCTTGTCGTCTATGGACGAAACTTAGGTCTTGTATTGGCCAACTTATAAATGTTCTACGGCCAAGCCGTATCTCTTACCGCCAGCCCGGTATTCATGGACTTAGTCGGATTTTCGCCTCTCGTGGTAACAATTTCTGACTTTGACTCACAATAACACCCGAACGGTCACATGCTAGCGCTTTGCTTGGTAGGAATTATAGTTAGCGCTACCTTTTCTCTTTCCATCGATACCTTGTTCGTTCCATTCCATGCCATACAGCCGAAGTTATGATGTTTCCCGTTTTCCATATCATGTGGAGCTTATGCTCTGGGAAAACCATCTAACACCTGTACCACCCTTTTGGGTACCACCGATCTCGTCACTATGTTCGGGCCAAATATAGGTTATAACATGCCCAACATATAATTGTTCTACACCAAGTCTCTATCTCTTACCGCCTGCTCGGTATTTTACTCGTAAGTCCAAATTTCACAACTTGTACTTTTTGGCCCAATGTACTCGAGTTTCAATTTTGGTAACATTTTTCGACTTTGACACTTAATAACTTCCAAATCATGCTAGTTAGCGCTTTGCTTTCTTCTAGTCGTATCTAGCGCTGGGTGTTACCTTTCCAAAACATATCCTAGCTTAACAATCAATGCCATACAGCCGGAGCTACATGGTGCACAAGTCAAATCCATTTTAGCCATGTTTCATTTTTGCTAATTTTTGACCACTCGTATCACCCTTCCAGAGTGGTCCGATCTTCTCGCTTTCTATGGACGACTTTTAGGTCTCGTAGAGGCAAACTTATAAGTATTCTACGTCAACCCGCTATCTCTTACCGCTTGCTCGGTATTCTTGGTCTTGTGTGATTTTTGGCCATTTTGGTATTATTTTTCCACTTTGTCGCTTAATAACTCAGTTTTGCTCAACACTTAGCGCTTCGGTTGTTTGGGATTATAGTTAGCGCTCGGTTCGACCTTTCCAACACTGATCTAAGCTTGTCGATCCGTTCCATACAGCCTGAGTTATTCGCGATACCGTGTTTCAATCCATTTCTCAAGTCTCGTTTTGGTCCAACTTTGAACCAGCCATATCACCCTGATGGGTACCTCCGATCTTCTCGCTCTATATTGGCCAAAGTTAGGTCTTGTGGTAACGTACTTATGATTGTTCTACGCCGTGTTCGTAGCTCTTATCGTTCGCCCGCTATTTTCGATCATAAGGTGAATTTTCGCCTCTAAACCACCATTTTTCACCTTTGCCCTCTAATATGACCGACTTGCTCAACACCTAGCGCTTCGCTTGGTAGGACACATAGCTAGCGCTCGTCAAGACCTTTCCAACGCATATCCAAGCTTTCCGATCCGAGCCATACAGCCTGAGCTATAGGCGATACCGTTTTTCCCATTTTCTTAGTCACACGCACTTTAGGGTACCCCTTTTTGCCTTTGACCCTTAATACCTCCTCCGGGTCACTAGTAGGCGCTCAGCTTGGTAGGAAACATAGCTAGAGCAGGCCTTCACCTTTCCAAAACTGCCGAAAGTGTACCGATCCGACATCTAGAACCAAAGTTATGGTCATTCCCATCATGCTCTACTTTCATGGTCAACCTCCACCAAGCACACCTAGGTTGGACCAACTTTCACCAACTCATCTCGAACCCCAAATTTGCTTCGACCTACTAGGTTTCCCTAGTAAAGTGGTCAAAACATCCATTACAACACGACTGGTCTTTCTGGTGGTCGACCTAGGCGACTTTGTTCGACGACCACCACCCCATGGAACTAAAAGACGTCCCTTGATACGGACCACCGATACATTTTCCGGCCTGTCTAAACTACACTCATCGAAATTTTTTTGGGTCCCCACCGTCATACAAGTTTGCCTAGGTCAAGTTTTTCTTCCGGATCGGCCGCGGACCTCACTTTTCATTATCTAGGGAGGCCATAGGGCCCCAAAAGGGGTTTTTTAAAATTTTCGACACTTTCGACTTTGGTCGGATTTTTTCCGATTTTGGTCCGACCTAGGGACTTGGTGGTCCAAGGAGCCTCGGGACCAAACTTTTTTCTCAGGGGTCCCTACCTCCATACAACTTTGCCTAGGTCAATTTTTTGTTCCAAATCGACCGCGGATTTCACTTTTCAATATCTGGGGCTCGTGTAGAGTCCGAATATGAGGTTTTCTCATTTTTCGACATTTTCGACTTTTTTCGACTTTTTTCGGGTTTTTCGACCTAGGGGTCCGCCGAACAAATTTTGGGTCAAAAATTTTTATTGAACTAGTCGAAAGTACGCAAAAAGATAAGACATTTTGCCGAAGACACCATGCCCCGGAACCGACTCCTTCCCCTTCAAAATTGGGGACAAACGTGATTTTTGAAACTTTTCCTTAGGGAGCCCAAGACTTAGAAAATTTTCAAATTCTCGATTTTTCGATTGCGAGCTAGCGCTTTGCGGTCTTCGGCAATGTTGTAGATCTCGACGAGATAAGACTTTTTGGTCAAGGGACATTTTGCCCTCCGACCCCTCCTTCCCCCCGCAAATCGCCCCCCAAAGTGCAATTTTTGCATTTTCACCTCTTTGCACGCACTGTTCGGCCCAAATGGCCACTTTCTATGGGTCTGAGCGCTTTGCGGTCTTCGGCAAACTTTTAGAGCGTACCAAGCCCTAATTATAATTCTTCTACACCACCTTCGTACCTCTTCATCCCTGGCCGCTATTCGCGTACCAAAGTAATTTTTGTTCATTTTGTCAACATTTTTCATCTTTGACTGCTTATATCGGCCTTGCCATGAACCGATAGCGCTTCGCTGTGTTCTAACGTAAGTTAGTACTGCTCAATACTGTTCTAAATCATGTCTTAGATTGTCATTTGCTTGCATACAGCCGGAGCTATGAGCGATACCGTAAAAAGTACCGAAACTTGGAAAAATCCTTTGATCGCCCATATCCCCCCTTTGGGGGCCAGATATCGAAAAAAGTTCTGATTCAAAAAGTTGCGCATTAACGTGTTCTAGTTATGCCTAGAACATTTCACTTCGCTAGCTGGCCTGCAACTTAGCCGTAATTGGGATTTTAGGGTGTTCTTGGAGGGCCCATTTCCTGCGACTTGGTATCTTTTGGGCCCAATGTTTCTCTAATATCTCCACGAGTTTTCCAGATAGCCTTTTCAAACTTTCAGGGTGCCTAGAACACCTCAAGACCTTTCCAACGCTATGCCGTTTGCCTCGCTCGGACATCTACAGCCAAAGTTATTCGAGGTACACGGTACCTTACCCTGTTTTCTCAGTACTTGGTCGAAAATTTCGATCAGCCATATGACCGACTTGGACAACCCTGAGCGGGTTGGCCCCATATAACTAAACTTTCGTCTCGTGGAGGCAAACTTATAAATATTCCACGTCAACTCGCTATCTCGTACCGCCTTGACGGTATACTTGGTCCAAGGGCCATTTCCAGCGACTTGGTCGCAATTTCGCTCTAAGTTTCGCTAATACCTTAGTCCGTGGACATGGTGATTTTTTGTTCGTATTTTTCCTTGATAGTCCCACTCAAGACTATTCCATACCAGAGCCAAGCGTCCCGCTAAGTGCCATACAGCCTGAGCAGTAATTCATGAAAGGTACCTCTACCAGTTTTTGCCATACTTGGGTACAAACTTTGGATCGCCCATATCTCCACTTTGGAGGCCAGCCAGCACCTTGGCCTCATATACTTTTTTGTTGGTCATACCATGCACCAAATATAATTGTTCTACGCCAACTTGCTATCTCTTCTCCAACTTGCCGTTATTCTTGGTCCAAGTCCCATTTCATTCGTTTTTGGACCCATTTTGCTATATGTTTCACTAATAGCTTCGGCCATGGACAAGCTGATTTTCTATTTGTATTTTTCCTTGATAGTCCCACTCAAGACCATTCCAAAACACACCGCAGCTTGTCGCTCGGTGGCAAACTGACCGAGTTATAATTCATGAAAGGTACCTCAACTTGGTACACCACGTGGTCGGCCCAAACAATAAACCGACCAAACGACCGACTTGGAGCACCCTGACCGGGTTGGCCCCATATAATGAAAGTTGCGTCTCTACACGCCCAACTTATGAATATTCTACGCCAAGTCGCTATCTCTTACCGGTAAGCCGGTATTCACCTTCCAAGGGGGATTTTGGTCAAGTGCCATTTCCTGCGACTTGGTCCCCGAATACGACCATCATCACCTAATATCTCCGTGGTCTTTCAACTCAGCCTCATGAAACTTTCAGGGTAGATAGGTCTCCCCGAGACCTTTCCAACGGTGAGCCGTTTGCCTCGCTCGGCCATCTACAGCCGAAGTTATTAATGGTACTTGGTACCTTACCCTGTTTTTTCCATACTTGTTCGTACTTGGGTACAAACTTTGGATCGCCCATATCTCCACTTTGGAGGCCAGCCAGCACCTTGGCCCCATATACTTTTTTGTTGGTCATGCCATGCACCAAATATAATTGTTCTACGCCAACTTGCTATCTCTTCTCCAACTTGCCGTTATTCTTGGTCCAAGTCCCATTTCATTCGTTTTTGGACCCATTTTGCTATATGTTTCACTAATAGCTTCGGCCATGGACAAGCTGATTTTCTATTTGTATTTTTCCTTGATAGTCCCACTCAAGACCATTCCAAAACACACCGCAGCTTGTCGCTCGGTGGCAAACTGACCGAGTTATAATTCATGAAAGGTACCTCAACTTGGTACACCACGTGGTCGGCCCAAACAATAAACCGACCAAACGACCGACTTGGAGCACCCTGACCGGGTTGGCCCCATATAATGAAAGTTGCGTCTCTACACGCCCAACTTATGAATATTCTACGCCAAGTCGCTATCTCTTACCGGTAAGCCGGTATTCACCTTCCAAGGGGGATTTTGGTCAAGTGCCATTTCCTGCGACTTGGTCCCCGAATACGACCATCATCACCTAATATCTCCGTGGTCTTTCAACTCAGCCTCATGAAACTTTCAGGGTAGATAGGTCTCCCCGAGACCTTTCCAACGGTGAGCCGTTTGCCTCGCTCGGCCATCTACAGCCGAAGTTATTAATGGTACTTGGTACCTTACCCTGTTTTTTCCATACTTGTTCGTACTTGGGTACAAACTTTGGATCGCCCATATCTCCACTTTGGAGGCCAGCCAGCACCTTGGCCCCATATACTTTTTTGTTGGTCATGCCATGCACCAAATATAATTGTTCTACGCCAACTTGCTATCTCTTCTCCAACTTGCCGTTATTCTTGGTCCAAGTCCCATTTCATTCGTTTTTGGACCCATTTTGCTATATGTTTCACTAATAGCTTCGGCCATGGACAAGCTGATTTTCTATTTGTATTTTTCCTTGATAGTCCCACTCAAGACCATTCCAAAACACACCGCAGCTTGTCGCTCGGTGGCAAACTGACCGAGTTATAATTCATGAAAGGTACCTCAACTTGGTACACCACGTGGTCGGCCCAAACAATAAACCGACCAAACGACCGACTTGGAGCACCCTGACCGGGTTGGCCCCATATAATGAAAGTTGCGTCTCTACACGCCCAACTTATGAATATTCTACGCCAAGTCGCTATCTCTTACCGGTAAGCCGGTATTCACCTTCCAAGGGGGATTTTGGTCAAGTGCCATTTCCTGCGACTTGGTCCCCGAATACGACCATCATCACCTAATATCTCCGTGGTCTTTCAACTCAGCCTCATGAAACTTTCAGGGTAGATAGGTCTCCCCGAGACCTTTCCAACGGTGAGCCGTTTGCCTCGCTCGGCCATCTACAGCCGAAGTTATTAATGGTACTTGGTACCTTACCCTGTTTTTTCCATACTTGTTCGTACTTGGGTACAAACTTTGGATCGCCCATATCTCCACTTTGGAGGCCAGCCAGCACCTTGGCCCCATATACTTTTTTGTTGGTCATGCCATGCACCAAATATAATTGTTCTACGCCAACTTGCTATCTCTTCTCCAACTTGCCGTTATTCTTGGTCCAAGTCCCATTTCATTCGTTTTTGGACCCATTTTGCTATATGTTTCACTAATAGCTTCGGCCATGGACAAGCTGATTTTCTATTTGTATTTTTCCTTGATAGTCCCACTCAAGACCATTCCAAAACACACCGCAGCTTGTCGCTCGGTGGCAAACTGACCGAGTTATAATTCATGAAAGGTACCTCAACTTGGTACACCACGTGGTCGGCCCAAACCATAAACCGACCAAACGACCGACTTGGAGCACCCTGACCGGGTTGGCCCCATATAATGAAAGTTGCGTCTCTACACGCCCAACTTATGAATATTCTACGCCAAGTCGCTATCTCTTACCGGTAAGCCGGTATTCACCTTCCAAGGGGGATTTTGGTCAAGTGCCATTTCCTGCGACTTGGTCCCCGAATACGACCATCATCACCTAATATCTCCGTGGTCTTTCAACTCAGCCTCATGAAACTTTCAGGGTAGATAGGTCTCCCCAAGACCTTTCCAACGGTGAGCCGCTCTACATCTACAGCCGAAGTTATTAATGGTACTTGGTACCTTACCCTGTTTTTTCCATACTTGTTCGTACTTGGGTACAAACTTTGGATCGCCCATATCTCCACTTTGGAGGCCAGCCAGCACCTTGGCCCCATATACTTTTTTGTTGGTGATACCATGCACCAAATATAATTGTTCTACGCAAGCTTGCTATCTCTTCTCCAACTTGCGGTTATTTTTGACTCAAGTCCCATTTCCATAGTTTTTGGTACCAATTTGCTCTATGTTTCGCTAATAGCTTCGCCCAAGGACTTTGTGATTTTTTGTTCGCATTTTTCCTAAATAGTCCCACTCAAGACTATTCCAAATCACACCTTAGCTTGTCGCTCAGTGCCATACAGCCAGAGTTTTAATTCATGAAAGGTACATCACCTTGGTACACCACGTGGTCGGTCCAAACCATCAACCAACCATATGACCGACTTCGAGTCGAGCTAGCGGCTAGGCTCAATATAATGAAATGCGTGTCTTGATGCGGGCTACTGACGGTCTGAACAATGTAGCTCGCTAGCTCGTCTCTAAACTTGTGTTTTGGTCGAATATTGGGTGTTCATGTACCACTTCGGGTAACATGGACTTTGGTGCAACTTTACCACTTGTGCACTTAATAACTTCCCGGTCATTCAAGTCTTTGCCTTCATACTTTCAGGGTAGTTAGGTCTCGTCGAGACCTTTCCATACATATGCCAAACTCATCGATCGGACATCTATAGCCCGAGTTATTCGCGGTACACCGTACCTTACCCTGTTTTTTCCTCAATTGGGTACAAACCTTGGAACACCCATATCGCCCCTTTAGAGACTAGCTGGCACGTTGGCCTCATATAATGATAAGTGCACCTCAACTAGGGCTACTGACGGTCAGAACATTTCAACTTGCTAGCTCGGGCCCACACTTGTGTTTTTCTCGAATATATGGTTCAAGTGTGCCACTTTGGGCACTTTTGGACATTTTGTCCCCACACAACTTTCTTGCCTTGGTAGATAGGGTCTTGTGTTTTTGGGCAAAAAGATGCACCAAGATATGGTCTAACTTTCGTTCTTGTACCGCAAAGCGCTACCTCCAACACCCGAGGAGATAGAAAGTGATTATGTTCGGTATATCGGTCTTCCATGGCCTACTATGGTAAGCCCCTGCAGGTATGCAACCGAAGGTGCTTGGTACATGTATTTGGTGCAAAATCGGTGCAAAGTAGGTGTTTCCTTGATCGGGCTATAACTTTCTTGGTTGATGTTGGATTGCTTTGCGGTCTTCGGGGGATAGTTAGGGAACATGTTGGCCAACATTTTCTTATTCCTCAGCCTGGCCGTACCTCCTACCGTCTAGGCGGTATTCATGCTCTAAGTTGGAACTTGTGTTCCTTCGGGCAACTTTTCTGACTTTGACGCTTAATATCTTTCGTTCATATGCAGTCTAAGCTCTGCAACTCTCAGGAAAGCTAGTACTACTCATTTCCTTTCCATATCAGTCTTTGGCTTGTCGATCCAATGTCTACAGCCTTAGTTATTCACGTTCCCTGTGAAGGTAGGTTTTTGCCCATTTTCCAGTTCATGTGGTAACATTCCCGGACTTTGCCGGCTTTCTCTTCATGTGGTAACTTGCTTGCTTGTGTGGTAACTTGGAAGTGTATGTCTGACAGACCCAATCTCGGACTTAGCCGATTTTTCTCTTCATATCATATGGATCAATCACTAGGCCATCTTGCTTGCTTGTGTGGTAACTTGAAAGTGTATGTCTGACAGACCCAATCTGGGACTTAGCCGATTTTTCTCTTCATATCATATGGATCCATCACTAGGCCATCTTGCTTGCTTGTGTGGTAACTTGGAAGTGTATTTCCGACAGACCCAATCTGGGACTTAGCCGATTTTTCTCTTCATATCATATGGATCCATCACTAGGCCATCTTGCTTGCTTGTGTGGTAACTTGGAAGTGTATTTCTGACAGACCCAATCTCGGACTTAGCCGATTTTTCTCTTCATATTATATGGATCCTGGACTTAGCCGATTTTTCTCTTCATATCATATGGATCCATCACTAGGCCATCTTGCTTGCTTGTGTGGTAACTTGGAAGTGTATTTCTGACAGACCCAATCTGGGACTTAGCCGATTTTTCTCTTCATATTATATGGATCCTGGACTTAGCCGATTTTTCTCTTCATATCATATGGATCCATCACTAGGCCATCTTGCTTGCTTGTGTGGTAACTTGGAAGTGTATTTCTGACAGACCCAATCTGGGACTTAGCCGATTTTTCTCTTCATATTATATGGATCCTGGACTTAGCCGATTTTTCTCTTCATATAATATGGATCCGGGACTTAGCCGATTATTAGGTTATTATATATGGATCCTGGACTTAGCCGATATTTCTCTTCATATAATATGGATCCGGGACTTAGCCAATTTTTCTCTTCATATAATATGGATCCGGGACTTAGCCGATTTTTCTCTTCATATAATATGGATCCGGGACTTAGCCAATTTTTCTCTTCATGTGGTAACGTATGCCAATCGCTCACAAGTCATGGGATAAGGGTACTTGTGTTCTTCCATCTTCTAAGTCCCGCACGGGGACATCGTGATCGCCCCAAGTCCGGAATAGCGCCAAGTCAAGCCCCACGGTGGCCGTGCAGGACCTGTTAGCGGCGGCCCCACTGACAGCACTAATCCGGACTTAGAAATTATATCTTTCTAATCGAACACCACACACGCAACACCACCATACCACCATCTCCTTGCAAGTACCTAAGTACCCGCAACTCCATGGTGAAGGCAATGTCACTCCATCACCAACCTCTTTGCATTGCAAGCACTTGCGTACCTACAACACTCCGAAGAAGGCAACGGCGCGCGATGCTCGACTCCACACACCTCACCACACCACACCACCGATGGCCAGCCAGCCAGTCAGCCCAGCTAAGGGCTAACCCACCAACCAACCACCAATGGCCTAGGCCAGCCGGATCCCACCTTCAAGTCCAAGCACAGCCAAGTGCAAGTACCGCCAAGTGTTCACCAACCAACCATCACACCAGGTCAGCCGGCCAGTACCCACCTTCAAGTGCCATTACCCTCGGGTGCAAGCCCAATCAAGTGTTAACCAACCAACCCGGCCAAGGCAGCCAACAGGCCGGCACCCTACAGCACCGACCCGCCATCACCACCTCAACCGTTGACCATGCAAGTGGCCTCGGACAACAGGTGACACCCGAAGTACATCCGAAGAACGTATATCAAGTGTTTGCTCACCAAGTCCTCAACCAACCCCAAGTACCCGGAGGTACCCAGAGTGTTGGATCCGCCAACCCGTCCCGGCACTCCAAGTCCTTGCGAACCCAAAGTGTTTGCCCGGTAGGGCCATTGTATCACAACGCTTGCGACCATGCAAGTGGCCTCGGACAACAGGTGACACCCGAAGTACATCCGAAGAACGTATATCAAGTGTTTGCTCACCAAGTCCTCAACCAACCCCAAGTACCCGGAGGTACCCAGAGTGTTGGATCCGCCAACCCGTCCCGGCACTCCAAGTCCTTGCGAACCCAAAGTGTTTGCCCGGTAGGGCCATTGTATCACAACGCTTGCGACCATGCAAGTGGCCTCGGACAACAGGTGACACCCGAAGTACATCCGAAGAGTGTATATCAAGTGTTTGTTCACCAAGTCCTCAACCAACCCCAAGTACCCGGAGGTACCCAGAGTGTTGGATCCGCCAACCCGTCCCGGCACTCCAAGTCCTTGCGAACCCAAAGTGTTTGCCCGGTAGGGCCATTGTATCACAACGCTTGCTAACCATGCAAGTGGTCTCGGACAACAGGCGATACCCGAAGTACATCCGAAGAGTGTATATCAAGTGTTTGTTCACCAAGTCCTCAACCAACCCCAGGTACCCGGAGGTACCCAGAGTGTTGGATCCGCAAACCCGTCCCGGCACTCCAAGTCCTTGCGAACCCAAAGTGTTTGCCCGGTAGGGCCATTGTATCACAACGCTTGCTACCATGCAAGTGGCCTCGGACAACAGGTGACACCCGAAGTACATCCGAAGAGTGTTCATCAAGTGTTTGTTCACCAAGTCCTCAACCAACCCCAAGTACCCGGAGGTACCCAGAGTGTTGGATCCGCCAACCCGTCCCGGCACTCTAAGTCCTTGCGAACCCAAAGTGTTTGCCCGGTTGGGCCATTAGATCACAACGCTTGCTAACCATGCAAGTGGTCTGGAGTATAGGTGATACTGACATACCACCGAGATGGTACATCTAGTATTGGGTCACCAAAACCAAACCAACCCCAAGTATCAACCCGGCAT
>NW_026525195.1:82500-105000 GCF_943734705.1 Anopheles coustani
ATCTGTACATCATGGTAGGTTCCCACGACGTGCAATATGCGTTCAACTTATCAATGTTCATGTGTCCTGCAGTTCACATTATGACGCGCAGTTAGCTGCGGTCTTCATCGATCCATGAGCCGAGTGATCCACTGCCGAGGGTGACTAACTTGCGTAAGCCGCCGCTGTGCGCGTATACCCGTTCCCCGTAGGGAGGAGCAAGCCGCCGCTTAGAGACGAAGCATAAAGTGTCCTCATTCCACATAGGGCAAGCTGGATGAATCCATTTTACCCAGGACGGCCGAAGCGGCGTGGACCAGGGGAGAACTGAACCTTATACTTCACACCACAGTAAGTCTACGTGTCCTCTTCCACATAGGGCAAGCTAGAACTAACTATCTTACCCAGGACTGCCGAAGCAGCGTGGACCAGGGGAGGAACACACTTTTCATGGAAACGTAAGGCATCCATGACTGCCATAACGTAAGCCGCCGCTGTGCGCGTATACCCGTTCCCCGTAGGGAGGAGCAAGCCGCCGCTTAGAGACGAAGCATAAAGTGTCCTCATTCCACATAGGGCAAGCTGGATGAATCCATTTTACCCAGGACGGCCGAAGCGGCGTGGACCAGGGGAGAACTGAACTTTATACTTCACACCACAGTAAGTCTACGTGTCCTCTTCCACATAGGGCAAGCTAGAACTAACTATCTTACCCAGGACTGCCGAAGCAGCGTGGACCAGGGGAGGAACACACTTTTCATAGAAACGTAAGGCATCCATGACTGCCATAGTGCGTAAGCCGCCGCTGTGCGCGTAAACCCGTTCCCCGTAGGGAGGAGTCAAGCCGCCGCTTAGAGACGAAGTATGAAGTGTCCTCTTCCACATAGGGCAAGCTAGAATGAACTATCTTACCCAGGACCGCCGAAGCAGCGTGGACCAGGGGAGAACTGAACTTTATACTTCACACCACAGTATTGAGTAATGTGCCCTCTTCCACATAGGGCAAGCTGGAATGTTCCATTTTACCCAGGACGGCCGAAGCGGCGTGGACCAGTGGAGGACTACACAATCATGAGGTTTGATATCGACTTGTGTGTTTCAATAGGATACCGATGGTATGGTTTGAACCGATTTGATTTAGCCATTCTGAAGTCATCACTTGGTTGAAGCGCTGAACTAGGGAGGCATCGTTTACATATATATTGGTTTTCGCATGCTCTACTAGGTTAATGTCATGAGGTTGGCTATCGAGCATGCCCAAGTGATGACTTGATTGTGTGCTTGCTTGAATTCTTCACATTTCATACCATCGGTTAGTTGTCGAATCATTCCTCGATCATAACCTTCGTTCTTGGTTCATGTATGCTCTCTTCCACATAGGGCAAGCTAGAATTAACTATCTTACCCAGGACCGCCGAAGCAGCGTGGACCAGGGGAGAACTATACTTTGTCTTGTATGCCCTCTTCCACATAGGGCAAGCTAGAACTAACTATCTTACCCAGGACCGCCGAAGCAGCGTGGACCAGTGGAGGACTATACTTTGTTCATAACACCACAGTATTGAGTAATGTGCCCTCTTCCACATAGGGCAAGCTAGAATGAACTATCTTACCCAGGACCGCCGGAGCAGTGTGGACCAGTGGAGGACTACACAATCATGAGGTTTGATATCGACTTGTGTGTTTCAATAGGGTACCGATGGTATGTTTTGAACCGATTTGATTTAGCCATTCTGAAGTCATCACTTGGTTGAAGCGCTGAACTAGGGAGGGGCATCGTTTACATATATATTGGTTTTCGCATGCTCTACTAGGTTAATGTCATAGGGTTGGCTATCGAGCATGCCCAAGTGATGACTTGATTGTGTGCTTGCTTGAATTCTTCACATTTCATACCATCGGTTAGTTGTCGAATCATTCCTCGATCATAACCTTCGTTCTTGGTTCATGTATGCTCTCTTCCACATAGGGCAAGCTAGAATTAACTATCTTACCCAGGACCGCCGAAGCAGCGTGGACCAGGGGAGAACTATACTTTGTCTTGTATGCCCTCTTCCACATAGGGCAAGCTAGAACTAACTATCTTACCCAGGACCGCCGAAGCAGCGTGGACCAGTGGAGGACTATACTTTGTTCATTACACCACAGTATTAAGTATGGTGTCCTCTTCCACATAGGGCAAGCTAGAACTAACTATCTTACCCAGGACCGCCGAAGCAGTGTGGACCAGGGGAGGACTATACTTTATACTTCACACACTAGCCATACTGAAGTCATCACTTGGTTGAAGCGCTGAACTACGGCGGGGTAATCGTTTACAGGTTATAATCATATAGCTGCATGCTCATTAGTAGATAATGGAATATTGTATGGCAATATGAGCATGCCCAAGTGATGACTTTGTTTCAAGCTCAACAGGTAGGGTATTGAGTCCTCTTCCACATAGGGCAAGCTAGAATGAACTATCTTACCCAGGACCGCCGGAGCAGCGTGGACCAGTGGAGGACTCTATACTTTATACTTCACACCACAGTATTGAGTACTTCTTGCATAAAGCCCCTAATGAGAACCACGAGGGCTCTCTCAATGTAGAACCACGAGGGCTCTAGTACCGATTCTCTCGGTACGGCTTGGTCCGTGTTCCTTTATGCTTGTACTCTTAGAAAGTCTCAACCCGGAGGTCTTGACTTTGATTGTCATAGTTGGACTACGACGGGGCATCCGACCATTGCTGATCGAACACCCCTGATTCACCATCTTTCGGATAGGAGGTGCGCGCACCTCCGACGCGGAAGTCTCAACCCGGAGGTCTTGACTTTGTATTGTCATAGTTGGACTACGACGGGGTATCCGACTCATCGAATACCCCAGAAGCACACCATCTTTCGGGTAGGCGGTACGCGTACCTCCGGACGCGGAAAGTCTCAACCCGGAGGTCTTGACTTTGGTTGTCATAGTTGGACTATGACGGGGCATCCGACCATTGCTGATCGAACACCCCTGTTACACCATCTTTCGGATAGGCGGTGCGCGACACCACCGACGCGGAAAGTCTCAACCCGGAGGTCTTGACTTTGTATTGTTGGATAGTCCTCTTCCACTATAGGGCAAGCTGGAAATATTCCATTTTACCCAGGACTGCCGAGGCAGCGTGGACCAGGGGAGAACTTCACGGAATCTTCAGGCATCCATGATTGCCATAGTGCGTAAGCCGCCGCTGTGCGCGTCAACTCGTTCCCCGTGAGGAGGAGTCTAGCCGCCGCTAAAAGACGAAGCATTAAGTGTCCTCATTCCACATAGGGCAAGCTAGAATGAACTATCTTACCCAGGACCGCCGGAGCAGTGTGGACCAGTGGAGGACTCTATACTTTATACTTCACACCACAGTATTGAGTACGACTTGCATAAAGCCCCTAATGAGAACCACGAGGGCTCTCTCAATGTAGAACCACGAGGGCTCTAGTACCGATTCTCTCGGTACGGCTTGGTCCGTGTTCCTTTATGCTTGTACTCGCGGAAAGTCTCAACCCGGAGGTCTTGACTTTGTATTGTCATAGTTGGACTACGACGGGGCATCCGACCATTGCTGATCGAACACCCCTGACTCATCATCTTTCGGATAGGCGGTGCGCGCACCTCCGACGCGGAAAGTCTCAACCCGGAGGTCTTGACTTTGATTGTCATAGTTGGACTACGACGGGGTATCCGACTCATCGAATACCCCAGAAGCACACCATCTTTCGGGTAGGCGGTACGCGTACCTCCGGACGCGGAAGTCTCAACCCGGAGGTCTTGACTTTGTATTGTCATAGTTGGACTACGACGGGGTATCCGACTCATCGAATACCCCAGAAGCACACCATCTTTCGGGTAGGCGGTACGCGTACCTCCGGACGCGGAAAGTCTCAACCCGGAGGTCTTGACTTTGGTTGTCATAGTTGGACTATGACGGGGCATCCGACCATTGCTGATCGAACACCCCTGTTACACCATCTTTCGGATAGGCGGTGCGCGACACCACCGACGCGGAAAGTCTCAACCCGGAGGTCTTGACTTTGTATTGTTGGATAGTCCTCTTCCACTATAGGGCAAGCTGGAAATATTCCATTTTACCCAGGACTGCCGAGGCAGCGTGGACCAGGGGAGAACTTCACGGAATCTTCAGGCATCCATGATTGCCATAGTGCGTAAGCCGCCGCTGTGCGCGTCAACTCGTTCCCCGTGAGGAGGAGTCTAGCCGCCGCTAAAAGACGAAGCATTAAGTGTCCTCATTCCACTATAGGGCAAGCTAGAATTAACTATCTTACCCAGGACCGCCGAAGCAGCGTGGACCAGGCGAGGACTATACTTTATACTTCACACCACAGTATTGAGTACGACTTGCATAAAGCCCCTAATGAGAACCACGAGGGCTCTCTCAATGTAGAACCACGAGGGCTCTAGTACCGATTCTCTCGGTACGGCTTGGTCCGTGTTCCTTTATGCTTGTACTCGCGGAAAGTCTCAACCCGGAGGTCTTGACTTTGATTGTCATAGTTGGACTACGACGGGGAATCCGACCATTGCTGACCGAACACCCCTGATTCATCATCTTTCGGATAGGAGGTGCGCCCACCTCCGACGCGGAAGTCTCAACCCGGAGGTTCGGACTTAGAGTTTTTCCCATTTAAAAGTTTTTCTCTTAGCCATACTGAAGTCATCACTTGGTGAACGATTGAACTAGGGCGGGTTAATCGTTTATAGGTATCATGTGGTTTGCATGCTCTCTTAGGTTAAGGTCATGTGGTTGGCTATCGAGCATGCCCAAGTGATGACTTTGTTTCACGCTTGCTTGATTTCTTCATGATTCCCTGTTATATAGTGTAATCATTCGAGAACAGGGAATCTTTGGTTTTGCTCAACAGGTATTGGATGTCAACTTGGTATCTAGATCGCATTAAGTCTCAACCCTTAGGTTCGGACTTGTATAGTGACATCTTGTTACGGTCTTGAGTCTCAACCCGCAGGTTCGGACTACCTAGTGTTTGATCGAATATAATATGGCAACTTGTGCCTAAGTCTCAACCCGCAGGTTCGGACTTCTGTTTATTTGGCCAATGTATGTATAAGGCAACTTGTGCCTAAGTCTCAACCCGCAGGTTCGGACTTGTGTATTTGTTCGAAGTCATGTATAAGGCAACGTGTGCCTAAGTCTCAACCCGCAGGTTCGGACTTGTTAGTGTTTCGTCAACTTTCATATGGCAACTTGTGCCTAAGTCTCAACCCGCAGGTTCGGACTTGTGTATTTGTTCGAAGTCATGTATAAGGCAACTTGTGCCTAAGTCTCAACCCGCAGGTTCGGACTTGTGTATTTGTTCGAAGTCATGTATAAGGCAACGTGTGCCTAAGTCTCAACCCGCAGGTTCGGACTTGTTAGTGTTACGTCAATTATCATATGGCAACTTGTGCCGAAGTCTCAACCCGCAGGTTCGGACTTCTATAGTGTTTCGTCAATTATCATATGGCAACTTGTGCCGAAGTCTCAACCCGCAGGTTCGGACTTCTGGAAGGATCACTTGGCCACTAATGATCCTTCCGCAGGTTCACCTACGGAAACCTTGTTACGACTTTTACTTCCTCTAAATCATCAAGTTCGGTCAACTTCGATAAAGCAGACGCGGTTCACGAGGATCCAGCGAACGATCATCTCCAAAGACCTCACTAAATAATCCATCGGTAGTAGCGACGGGCGGTGTGTACAAAGGGCAGGGACGTATTCAACGCTGGCTGATGACCAGCACTTACTAGAAGTTCCGAGTTCATATGGACCATTGCAATCCATAATCCCTACTAAGTGAGTATTTGAGTGATTTCCCGTTCCTCTCGGAATAGGAGACACGCTGCTACCCACATTGTAGCACGCGTGTAGCCCAGAACATCTAAGGGCATCACGGACCTGTTATCGCTCGATCTCATTTTGCTAAACACAAATTGTCCTGCTAAGCAGCGTACCGTAAGTGCACTTGCGCACACGAACAGCGAAGGTGTCAGGTCATACTCCTCCGAAAGGTCCTAACCCGTTCCAATCGGCATCGACGCATTAACGCTGACTGCGTTCTAGTTAGCATATGTGAGTCACGTTCGTTATCGGAATTAACCAGACAAATCAATCCACGAACTAAGAACGGCCATGCACCACTACCCTTAAATTTGAGAAAGAGCTATTAATCTGTCTCACCTCCATAAGTTCGGACCTGGTAAGTTTTCCCGTGTTGAGTCAAATTGAACCGCAAGCTCCATTTCATTGTGGTGCCCTTCCGTCAATTCCTTTAAGTTTCAACTTTGCAACCATACTTCCCCCGGAACCTGACTTTGGTTTCCCGGAAGCTACTGAGAGCACCTGGTTGTAGCGTCTCCCAATTGCTAGTTGGCATCGTTTACGGTTAGAACTAGGGCGGTATCTAATCGCCTTCGATCCTCTAACTTTCGTTCTTGATTAAAGAAAGCATCCTTGACAAATGCCTTCGCTTTAGTTAGTCTTACGACGGTCTACGAATTTCACCTCTCGCGCCGTAATACTAGTGTCCCCAACTACTTCTGTTAATCATTACCTCCGGTCTGAGTACAAACCAATGAAAGATTAGACCAAGGTCGTATTCCATTATTCCATGCAAGATTATTCTAGGGCGTTTGGGCACCCTGCTTTAAGCACTCTAATTTGTTCAAGGTAAACGTGAGCGGTCGAGCTCTATGTTACACTTGCACCCGTTGAAGGGCACACCATGACACAGACTTGGTGCCCTACCACACCATTGAGTCGCAACCAGATTCCGACTTGGCCCACCGACCACGGGTTGACCGGGTCGGCGGAGCCGGACTGTGTTGGACAAGTATCAACTTCGAACGTTTTAACCGCAACAATTTTAATATACGCTAGTGGAGCTGGAATTACCGCGGCTGCTGGCACCAGACTTGCCCTCCACTTGATCCTCGTAGAAGGATTTATGCTCTACTCATTCCAATTATGAAACATCATTAAAGAGTTTCATATTGTTATTTCTCGTCACTACCTCCCCGTCCCGGGATTGGGTAATTTACGCGCCTGCTGCCTTCCTTGGATGTGGTAGCCATTTCTCAGGCTCCCTCTCCGGAATCGAACCCTGATTCCCCGTTACCCGTTGCAACCATGGTAGTCCTCTATACTACCATCCATAGTTGATAGGGCAGATATTTGCGAGATCTGTCGTCGGTGCGAGACCATACGATCAGCATCATTATCCAGACTTCAACTCAATGACACGGAGAACCCGCGATTGGTTTGACTAATAAGTGCACCAGTTCCCGCGAGGGTCCTGGCATGTTGCATGTATTAGCTCTAGATTTTCCACAGTTATCCAAGTAACTAGGTTGATGATCTCGTAAATTATAGCTGTTATACTGAGCCTTATGCGGTTTCACATTAAATCTGTTTGTACTTAGACATGCATGGCTTAACCTTTGAGACGAGCGTATATTACTGGTAGGATCAACCAGAATTCCGACTTTGCGTTCGAATGTTCATTGTCCCATTGCACCCGGAGGAGCAAACACCACGTTCTATATGTTGTCAAGTCCGGTAGCACACGGGAGGCGAGCCCCCGTGCGAACCTCATTGCCCTCGTATCACACACACCCGATGCACCGGACAGGCACTTGAGCGGCATTCGACTCCGCTAAGCGCTCGTGCGCCCGATTGTGCATGCGCTGACGGGGCCTTCATACCCCTACCACAGCGACCTTATGCCAAACTTCCATGAATACTTAGGTGAGCTGACAAGGGCCTTCATTTCCCTACCATCAACTAAAGGACACGCTAGGCGCGTCCGATCATTGCAACTGCGGGGCTTTCATACCCCAATCACCACAGTACGCAATTCACCAGAGTTTAATCACAACCCCCCCGGACATGGCACACTATTAACTTGCAACAAAACTTAGTGTGTGCCGGGCACATCGGTTCCACAAAATCATTCCCGATGTACCCCAATTGGGGTTGTGAACGCATCCATGGTCCTCTGACACACCCAACCAAGCGTGGATACTACATACCTCAAACACCCAGTACACTAACAGACAAATCAACATATGGTTGCTTTCCCCCAGACATTTGCCAATCACTTGGCACCCGGACGGGAACTCGCTCCTGATTGCGCCATTGCCACCCATTTGCCAAGAGCGAGTTCTGTATGTAGATTTCATTTGGAAAGACAACCGTGTACTGGATATTCTATCCGACGATTACAGATGACGAGTACGAGACTCGACTACACTCACGGATAATACATTTTGGGTCGAGATTGCTTTCGGGGTTTTCGATTGGTCTTGCGCTTGTAAACGTATAACTTTGACTTGTGGTAACCTCGGTATGTTAGTCGATCACGTGGTTGTGAACTGGGTACGGGTGGGCAATCTGTTCACTTGCACTCTGGGTAGGAATATGGTGAGCGCTATAGGTTAAAGATCATGGTATGGTTCCATCGTGATGACTTTCGCTAGATAGTAGGATGTTTGGATAGTTATAACGTTTTTGGCCATTTGTTCATAGTGTTCGGTTCATTGAGGAATTCGATTGGTCTTTGCTTCACACACGTGGTCGATCACTTGGATGTGAACTAGGGTGAGAATAAGGTGTTCACTAGTGCTCTTAGGTTTTGGATCAGTACTGAGCACTTGATTGGTTTCGCATAATATGTATCCATAGTGATGACTCTTTCCAGCTTAAGATTTCGTGACCGGTTTCGAATCCTTCCCACGTTCGCTTTTACTTGGTTAGGTTTTCGAGTGTAGATTTGAAAGCAATCTCATGTATGTATCCCATCTGATATAAGCCACTGACAGTTCATGTCACCTCGTTCAACTCTCGCTGGGTCACAGAAGTATGTTACTGCGCCCATTATCCCTACTCGGATAGGTTCGGTTCGTTCGTTTTATACTACGGTGAGTAAACTCAATTTGTGCATCGCATAGCCATGGAAAGCAAGCTTTCGCGGGCCTCTTCGACTGTTTTGATACGAGCTGTGCCCGTGATGCTTGTCATCCCAGGATACTAGACCCCTTTGGACGACCGCATGACCATCAGAAAGTAAATTCCACGTTCGATTTGGGGTGTGAACCCCGAACATAAAGTCTTTGTGTAGAACCACGAGGGCTCTATAGTACCGATTCTCTCGGTACGCTTGATCCGTGTTCCTTTATGTTCGTACTCTTGTGAATAAGATTCACGTTCGTTTTGGGATATTTGCTACTGTCACCGTTTGAGTACTATGGGGCTTGAACCCCTAACATAAAGTCTTTGTGTAGAACCACGAGGGTTCTATAGTACCGATTCTCTCGGTACGCTTGGTCCGTGTTCCTTTATGTTCGTACTCTTGTGTGTATAATATTCATGTTCGGTTTGGGATATTTGCTACTTTCACCAGGGTCCCGTTCTTCATACAAGTCTGCCTTGCTAATGTGGTAACTTTATAGTGTAGTTCTGACATCCCAATTTTGGGACTTAGCCGATTTTTCGTATATTTCCATATGACCCATAGGGTCCCTTTCTTCATACAAGCTTGCCTAGGGCGATCGGTCAAAACTTGTCTTACTATTCGATTGGTCTTCGCACTTTCACCCTAGGCAGTTCGCCTAGGTCTGTCTTCTTGAGGAGGCCAAAACCCGAAATAAGGAGGTTCGGCCGACCCTGAAACCTCCCCTGTCTGAACTACACTAACCCGATTTTTCAGGGTCCTCAGCGCCATACAACTTTGCCTAGGTCACTTGTTCTCTTGACTTAGGCCATCTGACTTGGTCCGTGTTTCTTCCTAGGGTTCACCTAGGTACTTTGCCTTGCTTGGTGTGGTAACTTTTTAGTGTAGTTCTGACATCCTCATTTTGGGACTTAGCCGATTTTTCGTAAAATGCCATATGACCCATATGGGTCCTTTCCTTCATATAAGTTTGCCTTGCTTGGTGTGGTAACATTTGAGTGTAGTTCTGACATCATCATTTTCGGACTTAGCCGATTTTTCGTAAAATACCATATGACCCATATGGGTCCTTTCCTTCATATAAGTTTGCCTTGCTTGGTGTGGTAACATTTGAGTGTAGTTCTGACATCCCCATTTTGGGACTTAGCCGATTTTTCGTAAAATACCATATGACCCATCAGGGTCCTTTGCTTCATATAAGTTTGCCTTGCTTGGTGTGGTAACATTTGAGTGTAGTTCTGACATCCTCATTTTGGGACTTAGCCGATTTTTCGTAAAATACCATATGACCCATCAGGGTCCTTTGCTTCATATAAGTTTGCCTAGCTTGGTGTGGTAACATATGAGTGTAGTTCTGACATCCCCATTTTGGGACTTAGCCGATTTTTCGTAAAATACCATATGACCCATCAGGGTCCTTTGCTTCATATAAGTTTGCCTTGCTTGGTGTGGTAACATATGAGTGTAGTTCTGACATCCCCATTTTGGGACTTAGCCGATTTTTCGTAAAATACCATATGACCCATCAGGGTCCTTTGCTTCATATAAGTTTGCCTTGCTTGGTGTGGTAACATTTGAGTGTAGTTCAGACATCCCCATTTTGGGACTTAGCCGATTTTTCGTAAAATACCATATGACCCATCAGGGTCCTTGCCTTCATATAAGTTTGCCTTGCTTGATGTGGTAACATTTGAGTGTAGTTCAGACATCCCCATTTTGGGACTTAGCCGATTTTTCGTAAAATACCATATGACCCATCAGGGTCCTTTGCTTCATATAAGTTTGCCTTGCTTGGTGTGGTAACTTGTTAGTGTAGTTCTGACATCCCCATTTTGGGACTTAGCCGATTTTTCGTAAAATACCATTTGACCCATCAGGGTCTTTTGCTTCATATAAGTTTGCCTTGCTTGGTGTGATAACATTTGAGTGTAGTTCTGACATCCCCATTTTGGGACTTAGCCGATTTTTCGTAAAATACCATTTGACCCATCAGGGTCCTTTGCTTCATATAAGTTTGCCTTGCTTGGTGTGGTAACATTTGAGTGTAGTTCTGACATCCCCATTTTGGGACTTAGCCGATTTTTCGTAAAATACCATATGACCCATCAGGGTCCTTTGCTTCATATAAGTTTGCCTTGCTTGGTGTGGTAACATTTGAGTGTAGTTTCGACATCCCCATTTTGGGACTTAGCCGATTTTTCGTAAAATACCATATGACCCATCAGGGTCCTTTGCTTCATATAAGTTTGCCTTGCTTGGTGTGGTAACATTTGAGTGTAGTTCTGACATCCCCATTTTGGGACTTAGCCGATTTTTCGTAAAATACCATATGACCCATCAGGGTCCTTTTCTTCATATAAGTTTGCCTTGCTTGGTGTGGTAACATTTGAGTGTAGTTCTGACATCATCATTTTGGGACTTAGCCGATTTTTCGATCCATACCATATGACCCATAAGGGTCCTTTTCTTCATATAAGTTTGCCTTGCTTCATGTAGTAACATATGAGTGTAGTTCTGACATCCCCATTTTGGGACTTAGCCGATTTTTCGATCAATTCCATATGACCCATCAGGGTCCTTTCCTTCATATAAGTTTCCCAAGACTTAGTGTTTTTTACCTTTGGACACCAATATCACCCTTACGGGTATCTTTGATCTTCGCACCATGTATTGACCAAATGTAGGTCTTGCTATGCCAAACTTATAATTGTTCAACACCAAGTCTCTATCTTGAACCATTAAGGCTCTAACTTGCACCAATTGCTTGGTACTCTTGGTCCGTGTTTCATCGCATACTGACTACTTGACTTAGTGCTTTTTTCCTTTGGACACCAATATCACCCTTGCGGGTATCTTTGATCTTCTCAATTTGTATTGACCAAATGTAGGTCTTGCCATGCCAAACATATAATTGTTCTACACCAAGTCTCTATCTCGTACCGCCAGCTCGGTACATTCGATAAACCTGCCCTTAAGGCACCCGGGACTTAGTCATTTTTTCACATTTTTCATGATTTTGAGGCAACTTTTCTCGACTTTGTCACCTTATATCTCCAAGATCCTTTCCCTTTAGCGCTTCACTCTGTTCGTATGATATTTAGCGCTGACTATCACCTTTCTATCGCTGAGCTCAACTTCTTATTCGGTGCCATAGAGCCAGAGATATTTGGTGTATGCTGTTATAAGGGAAGTTTGTCACTTTTTCAAAGGCCCACTTTGGGACGCCCATATCTCACCTTCAGGTATCTTCGATCTTCTTGTCGTCTATGGACGAAACTTAGGTCTTGTCTTGGCCAACTTATAAATGTTCTACGGCCAAGCCGTATCTCTTACCGCCAGCCCGGTATTTTTGGACATAGTCGGATTTTCGCCTCTCGTGGTAACAATTTCTGACTTTGACTCACAATAACACCCGAACGGTCACATGCTAGCGCTTTGCTTGGTAGGAATTATAGTTAGCGCTACCTTTTCTCTTTCCATCGATACCTTGTTCGTTCCATTCCATGCAATACAGCCGAAGTTATGATGTTTCCCGTTTTCCATATCATGTGGAGCTTATGCTCTGGGAAAACCATCTAACACCTGTACCACCCTTTTGGGTACCACCGATCTCGACACTATGTTCGGGTCAAATATAGGTTATAACATGCCCAACTTATAATTATTCTACACCAAGTCTCTATCTCTTACCGCCTGCTCGGTATTTTACTCGTAAGTCCAATTTTCACAACTTGTACTTTTTGGCCCAATGTACTCGAGTTTCAATTTTGGTAACATTTTTCGACTTTGACGCTTAATAACTTCCAAATCATGCTAGTTAGCGCTTTGCTTTCTTCTAGTCGTATCTAGCGCTGGGTGTTACCTTTCCAAAACATATCCTAGCTTTACAATCCATGCCATATAGCCGGAGCTACATGGTGCACAAGTCAAATCCATTTTAGCCATGTTTCATTTTTGCCAATTTTTGACCACTCGTATCACCCTTCCAGAGTGGTCCGATCTTCTTGCTGTCTATGGCCGACTTTTAGGTCTTGTAGAGGCAAACTTATAAGTATTCTACGACATCCCGCTATCTCTTACCGCCTGCTCGGTATTCTTGGTCTTGTGTGATTTTTGGCCATTTTGGTATTATTTTTCGACTTTGTCGCTTAATAACTCAGTTTTGCTCAACACTTAGCGCTTCGGTTGTTTGGGATTATAGTTAGCGCTCGGTTCGACCTTTCCAACACTGATCTAAGCTTGTCGATCCGTTCCATACAGCCTGAGTTATTCGCGATACCGTGTTTCAATCCATTTCTCAAGTCTCGTTTTGGTCCAACTTTGAACCAGCCATATCACCCTGATGGCTACCTCCGATCTTCTCGCTCTATATTGGCCAAAGTTAGTTCTTGTGGTAACGTACTTATGATTGTTCTACGCCGTGTTCGTAGCTCTTATCGTTCGCCCGCTATTTTCGATCATAAGGTGAATTTTCGCCTCTAAACCACCATTTTTCACCTTTGCCCTCTAATATGACCGACTTGCTCAACACCTAGCGCTTCGCTTGGTAGGACACATAGCTAGCGCTCGTCAAGACCTTTCCAACGCATATCCAAGCTTTCCGATCCGAGCCATACAGCCTGAGCTATAGGCGATACCGTTTTTCCCATTTTCTTGGTCACATGCACTTTAGGGTACCCCTTTTTGCCTTTGACCCTTAATACCTCCTCCGGGTCACTAGTAGGCGCTCAGCTTGGTAGGAAACATAGCTAGAGCAGGCCTTCACCTTTCCAAAACTGCCGAAAGTGTATCGATCCGACATCTAGAACCAAAGTTATGGTCATTCCCATCATGCTCTACTTTCATGGTCAACCTCCACCAAGCACACCTAGGTTGGACCAACTTTCACCAACTCATCTCGAACCCCAAATTTGCTTCGACCTACTAGGTTTCCCTAGTAAAGTGGTCAAAACATCCATTACAACACGACTGGTCTTTCTGGTGGTCGACCTAGGCGACTTTGTTCGACGACCACCACCCCATGGAACTAAAAGACGTCCCTTGATACGGACCACCGATACATTTTCCGGCCTGTCTAAACTACACTCATCGAAATTTTTTTGGGTCCCCACCGTCATACAAGTTTGCCTAGGTCAAGTTTTTCTTCCGGATCGGCCGCGGACCTCACTTTTCATTATCTAGGGAGGCCATAGGGCCCCAAAAGGGGTTTTTTAAAATTTTCGACACTTTCGACTTCGGTCGGATTTTTTCCGATTTTGGTCCGACCTAGGGACTTGGTGGTCCAAGGAGCCTCGGGACCAAACTTTTTTCTCAGGGGTCCCTACCTCCATACAACTTTGCCTAGGTCAATTTTTTGGTCCAAATCGACCGCGGATTTCACTTTTCAATATCTGGGGCTCGTGTAGAGTCCGAATATGAGGTTTTCTCATTTTTCGACATTTTCGACTTTTTTGGGATTTTTTCGGGTTTTTCGACCTAGGGGTCCGCCGAACAAATTTTGGGTCAAAAATTTTTATTGAACTAGTCGAAAGTACGCAAAAAGATAAGACTTTTTGCCGAAGACACCATGCCCCGGAACCGACTCCTTCCCCTTCAAAATTGGGGACAAACGTGATTTTTGAAACTTTTCCTTAGGGAGCCAAAGACTTAGAAAATTTTCAAATTCTCGATTTTTCGATTGCGAGCTAGCGCTTTGCGGTCTTCGGCAATGTTGTAGATCTCGACGAGATAAGACTTTTTGGTCAAGGGACATTTTGCCCTCCGACCCCTCCTTCCCCCCGCAAATCGCCCCCCAAAGTGCAATTTTTGCATTTTCACCTCTTTGCACGCACTGTTCGGCCCAAATGGCCACTTTCTATGGGTCTGAGCGCTTTGCAGTCTTCGGCAAACTTTTAGAGCGTACCAAGCCCTAATTATAATTGTTCTACACCACCTTCGTACCTCTTCATCCCTGGCCGCTATTCGCGTACCAAGGTAATTTTTGTTCATTTTGTCAACATTTTTCATCTTTGACTGCTTATATCGGCCTTGCCATGAACCGATAGCGCTTCGCTGTGTTCTAACTTACGTTAGAACTACTCTTTACCTTTCCAAATCATATCTTAGGTTGCCATTTGCTTGCGTACAGCCGGAGCTATGAGCGATACCGTAAAAAGTACCGAAACTTGGAAAAATCCTTTGATCGCCCATATCCCCCCTTTGGGGGCCAGATATCGAAAAAAGTTCTGATTCAAAAAGTTGCGCCTTAACGTGTTCTAGTTATGCCTAGAACATTTTACTTCGCTAGCTGGCCTGCAACTTAGCCGTAATTGGGATTTTAGGGTGTTCATGGAGGGCCCATTTCCTGCGACTTGGTATCTTTTGGGCCCTATGTTTCTCTAATATCTCCACGAGTTTTCCAGGTAGCCTTCTCATACTTTCAGGGTGCCTAGAACACCTCAAGACCTTTCCAACGCTATGCCGTTTGCCTCGCTCGGACATCTACAGCCGAAGTTATTCGAGGTACACGGTACCTTACCCTGTTTTCTCAGTACTTGGTCGAAAATTTCGATCAGCCATATGACCGACTTGGACAACCCTGAGCGGGTTGGCCCCATATAACTAAACTTTTGTCTCTTGTAGGCAAACTTATAAATGTTCTACGTCAACTCGCTATCTCGTACCGCCTTGACGGTATACTTGGTCCAAGGGCCATTTCCAGCGACTTGGTCGCAATTTCGCTCTAAGTTTCGCTAATACCTTCGTCCGTGGACATGGTGATTTTTTGTTCGTATTTTTCCTTGATAGTCCCACTCAAGACTATTCCATACCAGAGCCAAGCGTTCCGCTAAGTGCCATACAGCCTGAGCAGTAATTCATGAAAGGTACCTCTACCAGTTTTTGCCATACTTGGGTACAAACTTTGTATCGCCCATATCTCCACTTTGGAGGCCAGCCAGCACCTTTGCCCCATATACTTTTTTCTTGGTCATACCATGCACTAAATATAATTGTTCTACGCCAACTTGCTATCTCTTCTCTAACTTGCCGTTATTCTTGGTCCAAGTCCCATTTCATTCGTTTTCGGACCCATTTTGCTATATGTTTCACTAATAGCTTCGGCCATGGACAAGCTGATATTCTGTTTGTATTTTTGCTTGATAGTCCCACTCAAGACCATTCCAAAACACACCGCAACTTGTCGCTCGGTGGCAAACTGACCGAGTTATAATTCATGAAAGATACCTCAACTTGGTACACCATGTGGTCGGCCCAAACCATATACCGACCAAACGACCGACTTGGAGCACCCTGACCGGGTTGCCCCCATATAATGAAAGTTGCGTCTCTACACGCCCAACTTATGAATATTCTACGCCAAGTCGCTATCTCTTACCGGTAAGCCGGTATTCACCTTCCAAGGGTGATTTTGGTCAAGTGCCATTTCCTGCGACTTGGTCCCCGAATTGGACCATCATCACCTAATATCTCCGTGGTCTTTCAACTCAGCCTCATAAAACTTTCAGGGTAGATAGGTCTCCCCAAGACCTTTCCAACGGTGAGCCGTTTGCCTCGCTCGGCCATCTACAGCCGAAGTTATTAATGGTACTTGGTACCTTACCCTGTTTTTTCCATACTTGTTCGTACTTGGGTACAAACTTTGGATCGCCCATATCTCCACTTTGGAGGCCAGCTAGCACCTTGGCCCCATATACTTTTTTGTTGGTCATGCCATGCACCAAATATAATTGTTCTACGCCAACTTGCTATCTCTTCTCCAACTTGCCGTTATTCTTGGTCCAATTCCCATTTCATTCGTTTTTGGACCCATTTTGCTATATGTTTCACTAATAGCTTCGGCCATGGACAAACTGATTTTCGATTGGTATTTTTCCTTGATAGTCCCACTCAAGACCATTCCAAAACACACCGCAGCTTGTCGCTCGGTGGCAAACTGACCAAGTTATAATTCATGAAAGGTACCTCAACTTGGCACACCACGTGGTCGGCCCAAACCATAAACCGACCAAACGACCGACTTAGAGCACCCCGACCGGGTTGGCCCCATATAATGAAAGTTGCGTCTCTACACGCCCAACTTATGAATATTCTACGCCAAGTCGCTATCTCTTACCGGTAAGCCGGTATTCACCTTCCAAGGGGGATTTTGGTCAAGTGCCATTTCCTGCGACTTGGTCCCCGAATACGACCATCATCACCTAATATCTCCGTGGTCTTTCAACTCAGCCTCATTAAACTTTCAGGGTAGATAGGTCTCCCCGAGACCTTTCCAACGGTGAGCCGTTTGCCTCGCTCGGCCATCTACAGCCGAAGTTATTAATGGTACTTGGTACCTTACCCTGTTTTTTCCATACTTGTTCGTACTTGGGTACAAACTTTGGATCGCCCATATCTCCACTTTGGAGGCCAGCCAGCACCTTGGCCCCATATACTTTTTTGTTGGTGATACCATGCACCAAATATAATTGTTCTACGCAAGCTTGCTATCTCTTCTCCAACTTGCCGTTATTCTTGGTCCAATTCCCATTTCATTCGTTTTTGGACCCATTTTGCTATATGTTTCACTAATAGCTTCGGCCATGGACAAGCTGATTTTCGATTGGTATTTTTCCTTGATAGTCCCACTCAAGACCATTCCAAAACACACCGCAGCTTGTCGCTCGGTGGCAAACTGACCAAGTTATAATTCATGAAAGGTACCTCAACTTGGCACACCACGTGGTCGGCCCAAACCATAAACCATCCAAACGACCGACTTGGAGCACCCTGACCGGGTTGGCCCCATATAATAAAAGTTGCGTCTCTACACGCCCAACTTATGAATATTCTACGCCAAGTCGCTATCTCTTACCGGTAAGCCGGTATTCACCTTCCAAGGGTGATTTTGGTCAAGTGCCATTTCCTGCGACTTGGTCCCCGAATTGGACCATCATCACCTAATATCTCCGTGGTATTTCAACTCAGCCTCATGAAACTTTCAGGGTAGATAGGTCTCCCCAAGACCTTTCCAACGGTGAGCCGTTTGCCTCTCTCGGCCATCTACAGCCGAAGTTATTAATGGTACTTGGTACCTTACCCTGTTTTTTCCATACTTGTTCGTACTTGGGTACAAACTTTGGATCGCCCATATCTCCACTTTGGAGGCCAGCCAGCACCTTGGCCCCATATACTTTTTTGTTGGTGATACCATGCACCAAATATAATTGTTCTACGCAAGCTTGCTATCTCTTCTCCAACTTGCGGTTATTTTTGACTCAAGTCCCATTTCCATAGTTTTTGGTACCAATTTGCTCTATGTTTCGCTAATAGCTTCGCCCAAGGACTTTGTGATTTTTTGTTCGCATTTTTCCTAAATAGTCCCACTCAAGACTATTCCAAATCACACCTTAGCTTGTCGCTCAGTGCCATACAGCCAGAGTTTTAATTCATGAAAGGTACATCACCTTGGTACACCACGTGGTCGGTCCAAACCATCAACCAACCATATGACCGACTTCGAGTCGAGCTAGCGGCTAGGCTCAATATAATGAAATGCGTGTCTTGATGCGGGCTACTGACGGTCTGAACAATGTAGCTCGCTAGCTCGTCTCTAAACTTGTGTTTTGGTCGAATATTGGGTGTTCATGTACCACTTCGGGTAACATGGACTTTGGTGCAACTTTACCACTTGTGCACTTAATAACTTCCCGGTCATTCAAGTCTTTGCCTTCATACTTTCAGGGTAGTTAGGTCTCGTCGAGACCTTTCCATACATATGCCAAACTCATCGATCGGACATCTATAGCCCGAGTTATTCGCGGTACACCGTACCTTACCCTGTTTTTTCCTCAATTGGGTACAAACCTTGGAACACCCATATCGCCCCTTTAGAGACTAGCTGGCACGTTGGCCTCATATAATGATAAGTGCACCTCAACTAGGGCTACTGACGGTCAGAACATTTCAACTTGCTAGCTCGGGCCCACACTTGTGTTTTTCTCGAATATATGGTTCAAGTGTGCCACTTTGGGCACTTTTGGACATTTTGTCCCCACACAACTTTCTTGCCTTGGTAGATAGGGTCTTGTGATCTTGGGCAAAAAGATGCACCAAGATATAGTCTAACTTTCGTTCTTGTACCGCAAAGCGCTATCTCAAACACCCGAGGAGATAGAAAGTGATTATGTTCGGTATATCGGTCTTCCATGGCCTACTATGGTAAGCCCCTGCAGGTATGCAACCGAAGGTGCTTGGTACATGTATTTGGTGCAATATCGGTGCAAAGTAGGTGTTTCCTTGATCGGGCTATAACTTTCTTGGTTGATGTTGGATTGCTTTGCGGTCTTCGGGGGATAGTTAGGGAACATGTTGGCCAACATTTCCTTATTCCTCAGCCTGGCCGTACCTCTTACCGTCTAGGCGGTATACATGCTCTAAGTTGGAACTTGTGTTCCTTTGGGTAACTTCTCTGACTTTGACGCTTAATAACTTTCGTTCATATGCAGTCTAAGCTCTGCAACTCTCAGGAAAGCTAGTACTACTCATTTCCTTTCCATATCAGTCTTTGGCTTGTCGATCCGATGTCTACAGCCTGACTTATTCACGTTGCCTGTGAAGGTAGGTTTTTGCCCATTTTCCAGTTCATGTGGTAACATTCCCGGACTTTGCCGGCTTTCTCTTCATGTGGTAACTTGCTTGCTTGTGTGGTAACTTGAAAGTGTATTTCCGACAGACCCAATCTCGGACTTAGCCGATTTTTCTCTTCATGTTATATGGATCCATCACTAGGCCATCTTGCTTGCTTGTGTGGTAACTTGAAAGTGTATGTCTGACAGACCCAATCTTGGACTTAGCCAATTTTTCTCTTCATGTCATATGGATCCTTCACTAGGCCATCTTGCTTGCTTGTGTGGTAACTTGGAAGTGTATTTCTGACAGACCCAATCTGGGACTTAGCCGATTTTTCTCTTCATATTATATGGATCCTGGACTTAGCCGATTTTTCTCTTCATATCATATGGATCCATCACTAGGCCATCTTGCTTGCGTGTGTGGTAACTTGGAAGTGTATTTCTGACAGACCCAATCTGGGACTTAGCCGATTTTTCTCTTCATATCATATGGATCCATCACTAGGCCATCTTGCTTGCTTGTGTGGTAACTTGGAAGTGTATTTCTGACAGACCCAATCTGGGACTTAGCCGATTTTTTTCTTCATATTATATGGATCCTGGACTTAGCCGATTTTTCTCTTCATATCATATGGATCCATCACTAGGCCATCTTGCTTGCTTGTGTGGTAACTTGGAAGTGTATTTCTGACAGACCCAATCTGGGACTTAGCCGATTTTTCTCTTCATATTATATGGATCCTGGACTTAGCCGATTTTTCTCTTCATATCATATGGATCCATCACTAGGCCATCTTGCTTGCTTGTGTGGTAACTTGGAAGTGTATTTCTGACAGACCCAATCTGGGACTTAGCCGATTTTTCTCTTCATGTTATATGGATCCTGGACTTAGCCGATTATTAGGTTATTATATATGGATCCTGGACTTAGCCGATTTTTCTCTTCATATAATATGGATCCTGGACTTAGCCGATTATTAGGTTATCATATATGGATCCTGGACTTAGCCGATTTTTCTCTTCATATAATATGGATCCTGGACTTAGCCGATTATTAGGTTATTATATATGGATCCTGGACTTAGCCGATTATTAGGTTATAATATATGGATCCTGGACTTAGCCGATTTTTCTCTTCATATAATATGGATCCGGGACTTAGCCGATTTTTCGTTTCATATAATATGGATCCTGGACTTAGCCGATATTTCTCTTCATATAATATGGATCCGGGACTTAGCCGATTATTCTGTTCATATAATATGGATCCGGGACTTAGCCAATTTTTCTCTTCATGTGGTAACGTATGCCAATCGCTCACAAGTCATGGGATAAGGGTACTTGTGTTCTTCCATCTTCTAAGTCCCGCACGGGGACATCGTGATCGCCCCAAGTCCGGAATAGCGCCAAGTCAAGCCCCACGGTGGCCGTGCAGGACCTGTTAGCGGGGGCCCCACTGACAGCACTAATCCGGACTTAGAAATTATATCTTTCTAATCGAACACCACACACGCAACACCACCATACCACCATCTCCTTGCAAGTACCTAAGTACCCGCAACTCCATGGTGAAGGCAATGTCACTCCATCACCAACCTCTTTGCACTGCAAGCACTTGCGTACCCACAACACTCCGAAGAAGGCAACGGCGCGCGATGCTCGACTCCACACACCACACCACACCACACCACCGATGGCCAGCCAGCCAGCCAGCCCAGCTAAGGGCTAACCCACCAACCAACCACCAATGGCCTAGGCCAGCCGGATCCCACCTTCAAGTCCAAGCACAGCCAAGTGCAAGTACCGCCAAGTGTTCACCAACCAACCATCACACCAGGTCAGCCGGCCGGTACCCACCTTCAAGTGCCATTACCCTCGGGTGCAAGCTCAATCAAGTGTTAACCAACCAACCCGGCCAAGGCAGCCAACAGGCCGGCACCCTACAGCACCGACCCGCCATCACCACCTCAACCGTTGACCATGCAAGTGGTCTCGGACAACAGGCGATACCCGAAGTACATCCGAAGAGTGTATATCAAGTGTTTGTTCACCAAGTCCTCAACCAACCCCAAGTACCCGGAGGTACCCAGAGTGTTGGACCCGCCAACCACTACCAGCACTCCAAGTCCTTGCGAACCCAAAGTGTTTGCCCGGTAGGGCCATTGTATCACAACGCTTGCGACCATGCAAGTGGCCTCGAACAAGGTGACAGGGGTATCTTCACCAAGTTCTCAACCAACCCCAAGTACCCGGAGGTACCCAGAGTGTTGGGTCCACCAACCACTACCAGCACTCTAAGTCCTCGCGAACCCAAAGTGTTTGCCCGGTAGGGCCATTAGACCACAACGCTTGCTAACCATGCAAGTGGTCTCGGACAACAGGTGACACCCGAAGTACATCCGGAGAGTGTACAACAAGTGTTTGTTCACCAAGTCCTCAACCAACCCCAAGTACCCGGAGGTACCCAGAGTGTTGGGTCCGCCAACCACTACCAGCACTCTAAGTCCTCGCGAACCCAAAGTGTTTGCCCGGTAGGGCCATTAGACCACAACGCTTGCTAACCATGCAAGTGGTCTCGGACAACAGGCGATACCCGAAGTACATCCGAAGAGTGTATATCAAGTGTTTGTTCACCAAGTCCTCAACCAACCCCAAGTACCCGGAGGTACCCAGAGTGTTGGATCCGCAAACCCGTCCCGGCACTCCAAGTCCTTGCGAACCCAAAGTGTTTGCCCGGTAGGGCCATTGTATCACAACGCTTGCTACCATGCAAGTGGCCTCGGACAACAGGTGACACCCGAAGTACATCCGGAGAGTGTACAACAAGTGTTTGTTCACCAAGTCCTCAACCAACCCCAAGTACCCGGAGGTACCCAGAGTGTTGGATCCGCCAACCCGTCCCGGCACTCCAAGTCCTTGCGAAC
>NW_026525196.1:0-60000 GCF_943734705.1 Anopheles coustani
ATGTTAGGATGCTGCGAGATGAATTGGATGCTGAATGGAGATGAATCTTGATCTCTTCATCTCCCATCTTAATACAGCATCCCTAATTAAAGGCATCTCGGACTTAGTCGATTTTTCATAAATTCTAAGAAAAACATATGTTAGGATGCTGGGAGATGAATGGGATGCTGCATGGAGTTGAATCTTGATCTTTTTCATCACCCATCTTAATACAGCATCCCTACTTTAAGGCATCTCGGACTTAGTCGATTTTTCATAAATTCTAAGAAAAACATATCTTAGGATGCTGCGAGATGAATGGGGCGCTGCATGGAGATGAATCTTGATCTTCTTCATCTCCCATCTCAATACAGCATCCCTACTTTAAGGCATCTCGGACTTAGTCGATTTTTCATAAATTCGAAGAAAAACATGTGTTAGGATGCTGCGAGATGAATGGGATGCTGCATGGAGATGAATCTTGATCTTCTTCATCTCCCATCTTAATACAGCATCCCTACTTGACGACATCTCGGACTAAGTTGATTTTTCATAAATTCTAAGAAAAACATATGTTAGGATGCTGCGAGATGAATGGGGCACTGCATGGAGATGAATCTTGATCTTCTTTATCTCCCATCTCAATACAGCATCCCTACTTAAAGGCATCTCGGACTTAGTCGATTTTTCATAAATTCTAAGAAAAACATATGTTAGGATGCTGCGAGATGAATGATATGCTGCATGGAGATAAATCTTGATCTTCTTCATCTCCCATCTTAATACAGCATCCCTACTTGACGACATCTCGGACTTAGTTGATTTTTCATAAATTCTAAGAAAAACATATGTTAGGATGCTGGGAGATGAATTGGATGCTGCATGGAGATGAATCTTGATCTTCTTCATCTGCCATCTCAATACAGCATCCCTACTTAAAGGCATCTCAGACTTAGTCGATTTTTCATAAATTCTAAGAAAAACATATGTTAGGATGCTGCGAGATGAATTGGATGCTGAATGGAGATGAATCTTGATCTTCTTCATCTCCCATCTTAATACAGCATCCCTACTTAAAGCCATCTCGGACTTAGTCGATTTTTCATAAATTCTAAGAAAAACTATGTTAGGATGCTGCGAGATGAATGGGATGCTGCATGGAGATGAATCTTGATCTCCTACATCTCCCATCTCAATACAGCATCCCTACTTAAAGCCATCTCGGACTTAGTCGATTTTTCATAAATTCATAGAAATTCATATGTTAGGATGCTGCGAGATGAATGGGATGCTGCATGGAGATGCATCTTGATCTCCTACATCTCCCATCTTAATACAGCATCCCTACTTAAAGCCATCTCGGACTTAGTCGATTTTTCATAAATTCTAAGAAATTCATATGTTAGGATGCTGGGAGATGAATGGGATGCTGCATGGAGATGAATCTTGATCTTCTTCATCTCCCATCTTAATACAGCATCCCTACTTGAAGGCATCTCGGACTTAGTCGATTTTTCATAAATTCTAAGAAATTCATATGTTAAGATGCTGCGAGATGAATGGGATGCTGCATGGAGATGAATCTTGATCTACTTCATCTCCCATCTTAATACAGCATCCCTACTTAAATGCATCTCGGACTTAGTCGATTTTTCATAAATTCTAAGAAAAACATATGTTAGGATGCTGGGAGATGAATGGGATGCTGCATGGAGATGAATCTTGATCTCCCACATCTCCCATCTTGATACAGCATCCCTACTTTAAGGCATCTTGGACTTAGTCGATTTTTCATAAATCCATAGAAATTCATATGTTAGGATGCTGCGAGATGAATGCGATGCTGCATGGAGATGAATCTTGATCTTCTTCATCTCCCATCTTAATACAGCATCCCTACTTAAAGGCATCTCGGACTTAGTCGATTTTTCATAAATTCTAAGAAATTCATATGTTAGGATGCTGGGAGATGAATGGGATGCTGCATGGAGATGAATCTTGATCTTCTTCATCTCCCATCTTAATACAGCATCCCTACTTAAATGCATCTCGGACTTAGTCGATTTTTCATAAATTCTAAGAAAAACATATGTTAGGATGCTGCGAGATGAATGGGATGCTGCATGGAGATGAATCTTGATCTTCTTCATCTCCCATCTTAATACAGCATCCCTACTTAAAGGCATCTCGGACTTAGTCGATTTTTCATAAATTCTAAGAAATTCATATGTTAGGATGCTGGGAGATGAATGGGATGCTGCATGGAGATGAATCTTGATCTCCAACATCTCCCATCTTAATACAGCATCCCTACTTAAAGCCATCTCGGACTTAGTCGATTTTTCATAAATTCTAAGAAATTCATATGTTAGGATGCTGGGAGATGAATGGGATGCTGCATGGAGATGAATCTTGATCTCCTACATCTCCCATCTCAATACAGCATCCCTACTTCAAGGCATCTCGGACTTAGTCGATTTTTCATAAATTCATGGAAATTCATATGTTAGGATGCTGCGAGATGAATGGGATGCTGCATGCAGATGAATATTGATCTCCTACATCTCCCGTCTCAATACAGCATCCCTACTTAAAGGCATCTCGGACTTAGTCGATTTTTCATAAATTCATAGAAATTCATATGTTAGGATGCTGCGAGATGAATGGGATGCTGCATGGAGATGAATCTTGATCTCCTACATCTCTCATCTCAATACAGCATCCCTACTTAAAGCCATCTCGGACTTAGTCGATTTTTCATAAATTCATAGAAATTCATATGTTAGGATGCTGCGAGATGAATGGGATGCTGCATGGAGATGAATCTTGATCTCCTACATCTCTCATCTCAATACAGCATCCCTACTTAAAGGCATCTCGGACTTAGTCGATTTTTCATAAATTCTTAGAAAAACATAACTTAGGATGCTGCGAGATGAATGGGATGCTGCATGGAGATGAATCTTGATCTTCTACATCTCCCATCTTAATACAGCATCCCTACTTAAAGGCATCTCGGACTAAGGCGATTTTTAATAAATTCTAAGAAAAACATATGTTTGGATGCTGCGAGATGAATGGGATGCTGCATGGAGATGAATCTTGATCTTCTTCATGTCCCGTCTTAATACAGCATCCCTACTTAAAGGCATCTCGGACTTAGTCGATTTTTCATAAATTCTTAGAAAAACATAACTTAGGATGCTGCGAGATGAATGGGATGCTGCATGGAGATGAATCTTGATCTTCTTCATCTCCCATCTTAATACAGCATCCCTATTTAAAGGCATCTCGGACTTAGTCGATTTTGCATAAATTCTAAGAAAAACAAATGTTAGGATGTTGCGAGATGAATGGGATGCTGCATGGAGATAAATTTTGATCTTGTTCATCTCCCATCTTAATACAGCATCCCTATTTAAAGGCATCTCGGACTTAGTCGATTTTTCATAAATTCTAAGAAAAACATATGTTAGGATGCTGCGAGATGAATGGGATGCTGCATGGAGATGAATCTTGATCTTCTTCATCTTCCATCTCAATACAGCATCCCTACTTAAACGCATCTCGGACTTAGTCGATTTTTTATAAATTCTAAGAAAAACATATGTTAGGATGCTGCGAAATGAATGGGATGTTGCATGGAGATGAATCTTGATCTTCTTCATCTCCCATCTCAATACAGCATCCCTACTTAAAGGCATCTCGGACTTAGTCGATTTTTCATAAATTCTAAGAAATTCATATGTTATCATGCTGGGAGATGAATGGGATGCTGCATGGAGATGAATCTTGATCTCCTACATCTCCCATCTCAATACAGCATCCCTACTTCAAGGCATCTCGGACTTAGTCGATTTTTCATAAATTCATAGAAATTCATATGTTAGGATGCTGCGAGATGAATGGGATGCTGCATGGAGATGAATCTTGATCTCCTTCATCTCTCATCTCAATACAGCATCCCTACTTAAAGGCATCTCGGACTTAGTCGATTTTTCATAAATTCTAAGAAAAACATATGTTAGGATGCTGGGAGATGAATGGGATGCTGCATGGAGATGAATCTAGATCTTCTTCATCTCCCATCCTAATACAGCATCCCTACTTAAAGCCGTCTCGGACTTAGTCGATTTTTCATAAATTCATAGAAATTCATATGTTAGGATGCTGGGAGATGAATGGGATGCTGCATGGAGATGAATCTTGATCTCCTACATCTCCCATCTCAATACAGCATCCCTACTTAAAGGCATCTCGGACTTAGTCGATTTTTCATAAATTCTTAGAAAAACATATGTTAGGATGCTTGGAGATGAATGGGATGCTGCATGGAGATGAATCTTGATCTTCTTCATCTCCCATCTTAATACAGCATCCCTACTTAAAGGCATCTCGGACTTAGTTGATTTTTCATAAATTCTTAAAAAAACATATGTTAGGATGCTGGGAGATGAATGGGATGCTGCATGAAGATGAACCTTGATCTTCTTCATCTCCCATCTTAATACAGCATACCTACTTAAAGGCATCTCGGACTTAGTCGATTTTTCATAAATTCTAAGAAATTCATCTGTAATGATGCTGGGAGATGAATGGGATGCTGCATGGAGATGAATCATGATCTTCTTCATCTCCCATCTTAATACAGCATCCCTACTTATAGGCATCTCGGACTTAGTCGATTTTTCATAAATTCTAAAAAAAAACATATATTAGGATGCTGGGAGATGAATGGGATGCTGCATGGAGATGAATCTTGATCTTTTTCACCTCCCATCTTAATACAGCATCCCTACTTAAAGGCATCTCGAACTTAGTTGATTTTTCATAAATTCTAAAAAAAACATATGTTAGGATGCTGCGAGATGAATGGGATGCTGCATGGAGATGAATCTTGATCTTTTTCTTCTCCCATCTTAATATAGCATCCCTACTTAAAGGCATCTCGGACTTAGTCGATTTTTCATAAATTCTAAGAAATTCATATGTTAGGATGCTGGGAGATGAATGGGATGCTGCATGGAGATGAATCTTGATCTACTTCATCTCCCATCTTAATACAGCATCCCTACTTAAATGCATCTCGGACTTAGTCGATTTTTCATAAATTCATAGAAATTCATATGTTAGGATGCTGGGAGATGAATGGGATGCTGCATGGAGATGAATCTTGATCTCCTACATCTCCCATCTCAATACAGCATCCCTACTTAAAGGCATCTCGGACTTAGTCGATTTTTCATAAATTCATAGAAATTCATATGTGAGGATGCTGCGAGATGAATGGGATGCTGCATAGAGATGAATCTTGATCTCCTACATCTCTCATCTCAATACAGCATCCCTACTGAAAGCCATCTCGGACTTAGTCGATTTTTCATAAATTCATAGAAATTCATATGTTAGGATGCTGCGAGATGAATGGGATGCTGCATGGAGATGCATCTTGATCTCCTACATCTCCCATCTTAATACAGCATCCCTACTTAAAGGCATCTCGGACTTAGTCGATTTTTCATAAATTCATAGACATTCATATGTGAGGATGCTGCGAGATGAATGGGATGCTGCATGGAGATGAATCTTGATCTCCTACATCTCCCATCTCAATACAGCATCCCTACTTAAAGCCATCTCGGACTTAGTCGATTTTTCATAAATTCATAGAAATTCATATGTTAGGATGCTGCGAGATGAATGGGATGCTGCATGGAGATGCATCTTGATCTCCTACATCTCCCATCTTAATACAGCATCCCTACTTAAAGCCATCTCGGACTTAGTCGATTTTTCATAAATTCTAAGAAATTCATATGTTAGGATGCTGGGAGATGAATGGGATGCTGCATGGAGATGAATCTTGATCTTCTTCATCTCCCATCTTAATACAGCATCCCTACTTGAAGGCATCTCGGACTTAGTCGATTTTTCATAAATTCTAAGAAATTCATATGTTAAGATGCTGCGAGATGAATGGGATGCTGCATGGAGATGAATCTTGATCTACTTCATCTCCCATCTTAATACAGCATCCCTACTTAAATGCATCTCGGACTTAGTCGATTTTTCATAAATTCTAAGAAAAACATATGTTAGGATGCTGGGAGATGAATGGGATGCTGCATGGAGATGAATCTTGATCTCCCACATCTCCCATCTTGATACAGCATCCCTACTTTAAGGCATCTTGGACTTAGTCGATTTTTCATAAATCCATAGAAATTCATATGTTAGGATGCTGCGAGATGAATGCGATGCTGCTTGGAGATGAATCTTGATCTTCTTCATCTCCCATCTTAATACAGCATCCCTACTTAAAGGCATCTCGGACTTAGTCGATTTTTCATAAATTCTAAGAAATTCATATGTTAGGATGCTGGGAGATGAATGGGATGCTGCATGGAGATGAATCTTGATCTTCTTCATCTCCCATCTTAATACAGCATCCCTACTTAAATGCATCTCGGACTTAGTCGATTTTTCATAAATTCTAAGAAAAACATATGTTAGGATGCTGCGAGATGAATGGGATGCTGCATGGAGATGAATCTTGATCTTCTTCATCTCCCATCTTAATACAGCATCCCTACTTAAAGGCATCTCGGACTTAGTCGATTTTTCATAAATTCTAAGAAATTCATATGTTAGGATGCTGGGAGATGAATGGGATGCTGCATGGAGATGAATCTTGATCTCCAACATCTCCCATCTTAATACAGCATCCCTACTTAAAGCCATCTCGGACTTAGTCGATTTTTCATAAATTCTAAGAAATTCATATGTTAGGATGCTGGGAGATGAATGGGATGCTGCATGGAGATGAATCTTGATCTCCTACATCTCCCATCTCAATACAGCATCCCTACTTCAAGGCATCTCGGACTTAGTCGATTTTTCATAAATTCATAGAAATTCATATGTTAGGATGCTGCGAGATGAATGGGATGCTGCATGCAGATGAATATTGATCTCCTACATCTCCCGTCTCAATACAGCATCCCTACTTAAAGGCATCTCGGACTTAGTCGATTTTTCATAAATTCTAAGAAGTTTATATGTTAGAATGCTGCGAGATTAATGGGATGCTGCATGGAGATGAATCTTGATCTTCTTCATCTCCCATATTAATACAGCATCCCTACTTAAAGGCATCTCGGACTTAGTCGATTTTTCATAAATTCTAAGAAAAACATAAGTTAGGATGCTGCGAGATGAATGGGATGCTGCATGGAGATAAATCTTGATCTTCTACATCTCCCATCTTAAAACAGCATCCCTTCTTAAAGGCATCTCGGACTTAGTCGATTTTTCATAAATTCCAAGAAAAACATATGTAAGGATGCTAGGAGATGAATGGGATGCTGCATGGAGATGAATCTTGATCTTCTTCATCTCCCATCTCAATACAGCATCCCTGCTTAAAGGCATCTTGGACTTAGCCGATTTTTCATAAATTCTAAGAAATTCATATGTTAGGATGCTGCGAGATGAGTGGGATGCTGCATGGAGATAAATCTTGATCTTCTTCATCCCCCATCTCAATACAGCATCCCTATTTAAAGGCATCTCGGACTTAGTCGATTTTTAATAAATTCTAAGAAAAACATATGTTAGGATTCTGGGAGATGAATGGGATGCTGCATGGAGATGAATCTTGATCTTCTTCATCTCCCATCTCAATACAGCATCCCTACTTAAAGGCATCTCGGACTTAGTCGATTTTTCATAAATTCTAAGAAAAACATATGTTGGGATGCTGCGAGATGAATCGGATGCTGCATGGAGATGAATCTTGATGTTCTGCATCTCCCATCTTAATACAGCATCAATACTTAAAGGCATCTCGGACTTAGTCGATTTTTCATAAATTCTAAGAAAAACATATGTTAGGATGCTGCGAGATGGATGGGATGCTGCATGGAGATGAATCTTGATCTTCTTCATCTCCCATCTTAATACAGCATCCATACTTAAAGGCATCTCGGACTTAGTCGATTTTTCATAAATTCTAAGAAATTCATATGTTAGGATGCTGGGAAATGAATGGGATGCTGCATGGAGATGAATCTTGATCTCCTACATCTCCCATCTTAATACAGCATCCCTACTTAAAGCCATCTCGGACTTAGTCGATTTTTCATAAATTCATATAAATTGATATGTTAGGATGCTGGGAGATGAATGGGATGCTGCATGGAGATGCATCTTGATCTCCTACATCTCCCATCTTAATACAGCATCCCTACTTAAAGCCATCTCGGGCTAAGTCGATTTTTCATAAATTCTAAGAAATTCATATGTTAGGATGCTGGGAAATGAATGGGATGCTGCATGGAGATGAATCTTGATCTTCTTCATCTCCCATCTTAATACAGCATCCCTACTTAAAGGCATCTCGGACTAAGTCGATTTTTCATAAATTCTAAGAAAAACATATGTTAGGATGCTGGGAGATGAATGGGATGCTGCATGGAGATGAATCTTGATCTTTAACATCTCTCATCTCAATACAGCATCCCTACTTAAAGGCATCTCGGACTTAGTCGATTTTTCATAAATTCATAGAAATTCATATGTTAGGATGCTGGGAGATGAATGGGATGCTGCATGGAGATGAATCTTGATCTTCTTCATCTCCCATCTTAATACAGCATCCCTACTTAAAGGCATCTCGGACTTAGTCGATTTTTCATAAATTCTAAGAAAAACATATGTTAGGATGCTGCGAGATGAATGGGATGCTGCATGGAGATGAATCTTGATCTTCTTCATCTCCCATCTCAATACAGCATCCCTACTTAAAGGCATCTCGGACTTAGTTGATTTTTCATAAATTCTAAGAAATTGATATGTTAGGATGCTGGGGGATGAATGAAATGCTGCATGGAGATGAATCTTGATCTTCCTCATCTCCCATCTTAATACAGCATCCCTACTTATAGGCATCTCGGACTTAGTCGATTTTTCATAAATTCTAAGAACAACATATGTTAGGATGCTGCGAGATGAATGGGATGCTGCATGGAGATGAATCTTGATCTTCTCCATCTCCCATCTTAATACAGCATCCCTACTTAAGGGCATCTCGGACTTTGTCGATTTTTCATAAATTCTAAGAAATTCTTATGTTAGGATGCTGCGGGATGAATGGGATGCTGCATGGAGATGAATCTTGACCTTCTTCATCTCCCATCTTAATACAGCATCCCTACTTAAAGGCATCTCGGACTTAGTCGATTTTTCATAGGTTCTAAGAAAAACATATGTAAGGATGATGCGAGATGAATGGGATGCTGCATGGAGATGAATCTTGATCTCTTACATCTCCCATCTCAATACAGCATCCCTACTTAAAGGCATCTCGGACTTAGTCGATTTTTCATAAATTCTAAGAAATTCATATGTTAGGATGCTGCGAGATGAATGGGATGCTGCATGGAGATGAATCTTGATCTCCTACATCTCCCATCCCAACACAGCATCCCTACTTAAAGCCATCTCGGTCTTAGTCGATTTTTCATTAATTCTAAGAAAAACATATGTAAGGATGCTGCGAGATGAATGGGATGCTGCATGGAGATGAATCTTGATCATCTCCATCTCCCATCTTAATACAGCATCCCTACTTAAAGGCATCTCGGACTTAGTCGATTTTTCATAAATTCTAAGAAATTTATATGTTAGGATGCTGCGAGATGAATGGGATGCTGCATGGAGATGAATTTTGATCTTGTTCATCTCCCATCTTAATACAGCATCCCTTTTTAAACGCATCTCGGACTTAGTCGATTTTTCATAAATTCTAAGAAAAACATATGTTAGGATGCTGCGAGATGGATGAGATGCTGCATGGAGATGAATCTTGATCTTCTTCATCTTCCATCTCATTACAGCATCCCTACTTAAACGCATCTCGGACTTAGTCGATTTTTCATAAATTCTTAGAAAAACATATGTTTGGATGCTGCGAGATGAATGGGATGCTGCATGGAGATGAATCTTGATCTTCTTCATCTCCCGTCCTAATACAGCATCCCTACTTAAAGGCATCTCGGACTGAGTCGATTTTTCATAAATTCATAGAAAAACATATGTTAGGATGCTGGGAGATGAATGGGATGCTGCATGGAGATGAATCTTGATCTTCTTCATCTCCCATCTTAATACAGCATCCCTACTTAAAGGCATCTCGGACTTAGTCGATTTTTCATAAATTCTATGAAAAACATATGTTAGGATGCTGGGAGATGAATGGGATGCTGCATGGAGATGAATCTTGATCTGCTTCATCTTCCATCTCATTACAGCATCCCTACTTAAAGGCATCTCGGACTGAGTCGATTTTTCATAAATTCATAGAAAAACATATGTTAGGATGCTGGGAGATGAATGGGATGCTGCATGGAGATGAATCTTGATCTTCATCATCTCCCATCTTAATACAGCATCCCTACTTAAAGGCATCTCGGACTTAGTCGATTTTCCATAAATTCTAAGAAATTGATATGTTAGGATGCTGCGAGATGAATGGGATGCTGCATGGAGATGCATCTTGATCTTCTACATCTCCCATCTTAATACAGCATCCCTACTTACAGGCATCTCGGACTTAGTCGAATTTTCATAAAATCTAAGAAAAACATATGTTAGGATGCTGCGAGATGAATGGGATGCTGCATGGAGATGAATCTTGATCTCCTACATCTCCCATCCCAATACAGCATCCCTACTTAAAGGCATCTCTGACTTAGTCTATTTTTCATAAATTCTAAGAAAAACATATGTTAGGATGCTGCGAGTTGAATGGGATGCTGCATGGAGATGAATCTTGATCTTCTACATCTCCCATCTTAATACAGCATCCCTACTTAAATGCATCTCGGACTTAGTCGATTTTTCATAAATTCTAAGAAAAACATATGTTAGGATGCTGCGAGATGAATGGGGCGCTGCATGGAGATGAATCTTGATCTTCTCTATCTCCCATCTCAATACAGCATCCCTACTTAAAGGCATCTCGGACTTAGTCGATTTTTCATAAATTCTAAGAAAAACATATGTTAGGATGCTGCGAGATGAATTGGATGCTGAATGGAGATGAATCTTGATCTTCTTCATCTCCCATCTTAATACAGCATCCCTAATTAATGGCATCTCGGACTTAGTCGATTTTTCATAAATTCTAAGAAAAACATATGTTAGGATGCTGGGAGATGAATGGGATGCTGCATGGAGTTAAATCTTGATCTTTTTCATCACCCATCTTAATACAGCATCCCTACTTTAAGGCATCTCGGACTTAGTCGATTTTTCATAAATTCTAAGAAAAACATATCTTAGGATGCTGCGAGATGAATGGGGCGCTGCATGGAGATGAATCTTGATCTTCTTCATCTCCCATCTTAATACAGCATCCCTACTTTAAGGCATCTCGGACTTAGTCGATTTTTCATAAATTCGAAGAAAAACATGTGTTAGGATGCTGCGAGATGAATGGGATGCTGCATGGAGATGAATCTTGATCTTCTTCATCTCCCATCTTAATACAGCATCCCTACTTGACGACATCTCGGACTAAGTTGATTTTTCATAAATTCTAAGAAAAACATATGTTAGGATGCTGCGAGATGAATGGGGCGCTGCATGGAGATGAATCTTGATCTTCTTTATCTCCCATCTCAATACAGCATCCCTACTTAAAGGCATCTCGGACTTAGTCGATTTTTCATAAATTCTAAGAAAAACATATGTTAGGATGCTGCGAGATGAATGATATGCTGCATGGAGATAAATCTTGATCTTCTTCATCTCCCATCTTAATACAGCATCCCTACTTGACGACATCTCGGACTTAGTTGATTTTTCATAAATTCTAAGAAAAACATATGTTAGGATGCTGGGAGATGAATTGGATGCTGCATGGAGATGAATCTTGATCTTCTTCATCTCCCATCTTAATACAGCATCCCTACTTAAAGGCATCTTGGACTTAGTCGATTTTTCATAAATTCTAAGAAATTCAAATGTTAGGATGCTGCGAGATGAATTGGATGCTGAATGGAGATGAATCTTGATCTTCTTCATCTCCCATCTTAATACAGCATCCCTAATTAATGGCATCTCGGACTTAGTCGATTTTTCATAAATTCTAAGAAAAACATATGTTAGGATGCTGGGAGATGAATGGGATGCTGCATGGAGTTAAATCTTGATCTTTTTCATCACCCATCTTAATACAGCATCCCTACTTTAAGGCATCTCGGACTTAGTCGATTTTTCATAAATTCTAAGAAAAACATATCTTAGGATGCTGCGAGATGAATGGGGCGCTGCATGGAGATGAATCTTGATCTTCTTCATCTCCCATCTTAATACAGCATCCCTACTTTAAGGCATCTCGGACTTAGTCGATTTTTCATAAATTCTAAGAAAAACATGTGTTAGGATGCTGCGAGATGAATGGGATGCTGCATGGAGATGAATCTTGATCTTCTTCATCTCCCATCTTAATACAGCATCCCTACTTGACGACATCTCGGACTAAGTTGATTTTTCATAAATTCTAAGAAAAACATATGTTAGGATGCTGCGAGATGAATGGGGCACTGCATGGAGATGAATCTTGATCTTCTTTATCTCCCATCTCAATACAGCATCCCTACTTAAAGGCATCTCGGACTTAGTCGATTTTTCATAAATTCTAAGAAAAACATATGTTAGGATGCTGCGAGATGAATGATATGCTGCATGGAGATAAATCTTGATCTTCTTCATCTCCCATCTTAATACAGCATCCCTACTTGACGACATCTCGGACTTAGTTGATTTTTCATAAATTCTAAGAAAAACATATGTTAGGATGCTGGGAGATGAATTGGATGCTGCATGGAGATGAATCTTGATCTTCTTCATCTGCCATCTCAATACAGCATCCCTACTTAAAGGCATCTCAGACTTAGTCGATTTTTCATAAATTCTAAGAAAAACATATGTTAGGATGCTGCGAGATGAATTGGATGCTGAATGGAGATGAATCTTGATCTTCTTCATCTCCCATCTTAATACAGCATCCCTACTTAAAGCCATCTCGGACTTAGTCGATTTTTCATAAATTCTAAGAAAAACTATGTTAGGATGCTGCGAGATGAATGGGATGCTGCATGGAGATGAATCTTGATCTCCTACATCTCCCATCTCAATACAGCATCCCTACTTAAAGCCATCTCGGACTTAGTCGATTTTTCATAAATTCATAGAAATTCATATGTTAGGATGCTGCGAGATGAATGGGATGCTGCATGGAGATGCATCTTGATCTCCTACATCTCCCATCTTAATACAGCATCCCTACTTAAAGCCATCTCGGACTTAGTCGATTTTTCATAAATTCTAAGAAATTCATATGTTAGGATGCTGGGAGATGAATGGGATGCTGCATGGAGATGAATCTTGATCTTCTTCATCTCCCATCTTAATACAGCATCCCTACTTGAAGGCATCTCGGACTTAGTCGATTTTTCATAAATTCTAAGAAATTCATATGTTAAGATGCTGCGAGATGAATGGGATGCTGCATGGAGATGAATCTTGATCTACTTCATCTCCCATCTTAATACAGCATCCCTACTTAAATGCATCTCGGACTTAGTCGATTTTTCATAAATTCTAAGAAAAACATATGTTAGGATGCTGGGAGATGAATGGGATGCTGCATGGAGATGAATCTTGATCTCCCACATCTCCCATCTTGATACAGCATCCCTACTTTAAGGCATCTTGGACTTAGTCGATTTTTCATAAATCCATAGAAATTCATATGTTAGGATGCTGCGAGATGAATGCGATGCTGCATGGAGATGAATCTTGATCTTCTTCATCTCCCATCTTAATACAGCATCCCTACTTAAAGGCATCTCGGACTTAGTCGATTTTTCATAAATTCTAAGAAATTCATATGTTAGGATGCTGGGAGATGAATGGGATGCTGCATGGAGATGAATCTTGATCTTCTTCATCTCCCATCTTAATACAGCATCCCTACTTAAATGCATCTCGGACTTAGTCGATTTTTCATAAATTCTAAGAAAAACATATGTTAGGATGCTGCGAGATGAATGGGATGCTGCATGGAGATGAATCTTGATCTTCTTCATCTCCCATCTTAATACAGCATCCCTACTTAAAGGCATCTCGGACTTAGTCGATTTTTCATAAATTCTAAGAAATTCATATGTTAGGATGCTGGGAGATGAATGGGATGCTGCATGGAGATGAATCTTGATCTCCAACATCTCCCATCTTAATACAGCATCCCTACTTAAAGCCATCTCGGACTTAGTCGATTTTTCATAAATTCTAAGAAATTCATATGTTAGGATGCTGGGAGATGAATGGGATGCTGCATGGAGATGAATCTTGATCTCCTACATCTCCCATCTCAATACAGCATCCCTACTTCAAGGCATCTCGGACTTAGTCGATTTTTCATAAATTCATGGAAATTCATATGTTAGGATGCTGCGAGATGAATGGGATGCTGCATGCAGATGAATATTGATCTCCTACATCTCCCGTCTCAATACAGCATCCCTACTTAAAGGCATCTCGGACTTAGTCGATTTTTCATAAATTCATAGAAATTCATATGTTAGGATGCTGCGAGATGAATGGGATGCTGCATGGAGATGAATCTTGATCTCCTACATCTCTCATCTCAATACAGCATCCCTACTTAAAGCCATCTCGGACTTAGTCGATTTTTCATAAATTCATAGAAATTCATATGTTAGGATGCTGCGAGATGAATGGGATGCTGCATGGAGATGAATCTTGATCTCCTACATCTCTCATCTCAATACAGCATCCCTACTTAAAGGCATCTCGGACTTAGTCGATTTTTCATAAATTCTTAGAAAAACATAACTTAGGATGCTGCGAGATGAATGGGATGCTGCATGGAGATGAATCTTGATCTTCTACATCTCCCATCTTAATACAGCATCCCTACTTAAAGGCATCTCGGACTAAGGCGATTTTTAATAAATTCTAAGAAAAACATATGTTTGGATGCTGCGAGATGAATGGGATGCTGCATGGAGATGAATCTTGATCTTCTTCATGTCCCGTCTTAATACAGCATCCCTACTTAAAGGCATCTCGGACTTAGTCGATTTTTCATAAATTCTTAGAAAAACATAACTTAGGATGCTGCGAGATGAATGGGATGCTGCATGGAGATGAATCTTGATCTTCTTCATCTCCCATCTTAATACAGCATCCCTATTTAAAGGCATCTCGGACTTAGTCGATTTTGCATAAATTCTAAGAAAAACAAATGTTAGGATGTTGCGAGATGAATGGGATGCTGCATGGAGATAAATTTTGATCTTGTTCATCTCCCATCTTAATACAGCATCCCTATTTAAAGGCATCTCGGACTTAGTCGATTTTTCATAAATTCTAAGAAAAACATATGTTAGGATGCTGCGAGATGAATGGGATGCTGCATGGAGATGAATCTTGATCTTCTTCATCTTCCATCTCAATACAGCATCCCTACTTAAACGCATCTCGGACTTAGTCGATTTTTTATAAATTCTAAGAAAAACATATGTTAGGATGCTGCGAAATGAATGGGATGTTGCATGGAGATGAATCTTGATCTTCTTCATCTCCCATCTCAATACAGCATCCCTACTTAAAGGCATCTCGGACTTAGTCGATTTTTCATAAATTCTAAGAAATTCATATGTTATCATGCTGGGAGATGAATGGGATGCTGCATGGAGATGAATCTTGATCTCCTACATCTCCCATCTCAATACAGCATCCCTACTTCAAGGCATCTCGGACTTAGTCGATTTTTCATAAATTCATAGAAATTCATATGTTAGGATGCTGCGAGATGAATGGGATGCTGCATGGAGATGAATCTTGATCTCCTTCATCTCTCATCTCAATACAGCATCCCTACTTAAAGGCATCTCGGACTTAGTCGATTTTTCATAAATTCTAAGAAAAACATATGTTAGGATGCTGGGAGATGAATGGGATGCTGCATGGAGATGAATCTAGATCTTCTTCATCTCCCATCCTAATACAGCATCCCTACTTAAAGCCGTCTCGGACTTAGTCGATTTTTCATAAATTCATAGAAATTCATATGTTAGGATGCTGGGAGATGAATGGGATGCTGCATGGAGATGAATCTTGATCTCCTACATCTCCCATCTCAATACAGCATCCCTACTTAAAGGCATCTCGGACTTAGTCGATTTTTCATAAATTCTTAGAAAAACATATGTTAGGATGCTTGGAGATGAATGGGATGCTGCATGGAGATGAATCTTGATCTTCTTCATCTCCCATCTTAATACAGCATCCCTACTTAAAGGCATCTCGGACTTAGTTGATTTTTCATAAATTCTTAAAAAAACATATGTTAGGATGCTGGGAGATGAATGGGATGCTGCATGAAGATGAACCTTGATCTTCTTCATCTCCCATCTTAATACAGCATACCTACTTAAAGGCATCTCGGACTTAGTCGATTTTTCATAAATTCTAAGAAATTCATCTGTAATGATGCTGGGAGATGAATGGGATGCTGCATGGAGATGAATCATGATCTTCTTCATCTCCCATCTTAATACAGCATCCCTACTTATAGGCATCTCGGACTTAGTCGATTTTTCATAAATTCTAAAAAAAAACATATATTAGGATGCTGGGAGATGAATGGGATGCTGCATGGAGATGAATCTTGATCTTTTTCACCTCCCATCTTAATACAGCATCCCTACTTAAAGGCATCTCGAACTTAGTTGATTTTTCATAAATTCTAAAAAAAACATATGTTAGGATGCTGCGAGATGAATGGGATGCTGCATGGAGATGAATCTTGATCTTTTTCTTCTCCCATCTTAATATAGCATCCCTACTTAAAGGCATCTCGGACTTAGTCGATTTTTCATAAATTCTAAGAAATTCATATGTTAGGATGCTGGGAGATGAATGGGATGCTGCATGGAGATGAATCTTGATCTACTTCATCTCCCATCTTAATACAGCATCCCTACTTAAATGCATCTCGGACTTAGTCGATTTTTCATAAATTCATAGAAATTCATATGTTAGGATGCTGGGAGATGAATGGGATGCTGCATGGAGATGAATCTTGATCTCCTACATCTCCCATCTCAATACAGCATCCCTACTTAAAGGCATCTCGGACTTAGTCGATTTTTCATAAATTCATAGAAATTCATATGTGAGGATGCTGCGAGATGAATGGGATGCTGCATAGAGATGAATCTTGATCTCCTACATCTCTCATCTCAATACAGCATCCCTACTTAAAGCCATCTCGGACTTAGTCGATTTTTCATAAATTCATAGAAATTCATATGTTAGGATGCTGCGAGATGAATGGGATGCTGCATGGAGATGCATCTTGATCTCCTACATCTCCCATCTTAATACAGCATCCCTACTTAAAGGCATCTCGGACTTAGTCGATTTTTCATAAATTCATAGACATTCATATGTGAGGATGCTGCGAGATGAATGGGATGCTGCATGGAGATGAATCTTGATCTCCTACATCTCCCATCTCAATACAGCATCCCTACTTAAAGCCATCTCGGACTTAGTCGATTTTTCATAAATTCATAGAAATTCATATGTTAGGATGCTGCGAGATGAATGGGATGCTGCATGGAGATGCATCTTGATCTCCTACATCTCCCATCTTAATACAGCATCCCTACTTAAAGCCATCTCGGACTTAGTCGATTTTTCATAAATTCTAAGAAATTCATATGTTAGGATGCTGGGAGATGAATGGGATGCTGCATGGAGATGAATCTTGATCTTCTTCATCTCCCATCTTAATACAGCATCCCTACTTGAAGGCATCTCGGACTTAGTCGATTTTTCATAAATTCTAAGAAATTCATATGTTAAGATGCTGCGAGATGAATGGGATGCTGCATGGAGATGAATCTTGATCTACTTCATCTCCCATCTTAATACAGCATCCCTACTTAAATGCATCTCGGACTTAGTCGATTTTTCATAAATTCTAAGAAAAACATATGTTAGGATGCTGGGAGATGAATGGGATGCTGCATGGAGATGAATCTTGATCTCCCACATCTCCCATCTTGATACAGCATCCCTACTTTAAGGCATCTTGGACTTAGTCGATTTTTCATAAATCCATAGAAATTCATATGTTAGGATGCTGCGAGATGAATGCGATGCTGCTTGGAGATGAATCTTGATCTTCTTCATCTCCCATCTTAATACAGCATCCCTACTTAAAGGCATCTCGGACTTAGTCGATTTTTCATAAATTCTAAGAAATTCATATGTTAGGATGCTGGGAGATGAATGGGATGCTGCATGGAGATGAATCTTGATCTTCTTCATCTCCCATCTTAATACAGCATCCCTACTTAAATGCATCTCGGACTTAGTCGATTTTTCATAAATTCTAAGAAAAACATATGTTAGGATGCTGCGAGATGAATGGGATGCTGCATGGAGATGAATCTTGATCTTCTTCATCTCCCATCTTAATACAGCATCCCTACTTAAAGGCATCTCGGACTTAGTCGATTTTTCATAAATTCTAAGAAATTCATATGTTAGGATGCTGGGAGATGAATGGGATGCTGCATGGAGATGAATCTTGATCTCCAACATCTCCCATCTTAATACAGCATCCCTACTTAAAGCCATCTCGGACTTAGTCGATTTTTCATAAATTCTAAGAAATTCATATGTTAGGATGCTGGGAGATGAATGGGATGCTGCATGGAGATGAATCTTGATCTCCTACATCTCCCATCTCAATACAGCATCCCTACTTCAAGGCATCTCGGACTTAGTCGATTTTTCATAAATTCATAGAAATTCATATGTTAGGATGCTGCGAGATGAATGGGATGCTGCATGCAGATGAATATTGATCTCCTACATCTCCCGTCTCAATACAGCATCCCTACTTAAAGGCATCTCGGACTTAGTCGATTTTTCATAAATTCTAAGAAGTTTATATGTTAGAATGCTGCGAGATTAATGGGATGCTGCATGGAGATGAATCTTGATCTTCTTCATCTCCCATATTAATACAGCATCCCTACTTAAAGGCATCTCGGACTTAGTCGATTTTTCATAAATTCTAAGAAAAACATAAGTTAGGATGCTGCGAGATGAATGGGATGCTGCATGGAGATAAATCTTGATCTTCTACATCTCCCATCTTAAAACAGCATCCCTTCTTAAAGGCATCTCGGACTTAGTCGATTTTTCATAAATTCCAAGAAAAACATATGTAAGGATGCTAGGAGATGAATGGGATGCTGCATGGAGATGAATCTTGATCTTCTTCATCTCCCATCTCAATACAGCATCCCTGCTTAAAGGCATCTTGGACTTAGCCGATTTTTCATAAATTCTAAGAAATTCATATGTTAGGATGCTGCGAGATGAGTGGGATGCTGCATGGAGATAAATCTTGATCTTCTTCATCCCCCATCTCAATACAGCATCCCTATTTAAAGGCATCTCGGACTTAGTCGATTTTTAATAAATTCTAAGAAAAACATATGTTAGGATTCTGGGAGATGAATGGGATGCTGCATGGAGATGAATCTTGATCTTCTTCATCTCCCATCTCAATACAGCATCCCTACTTAAAGGCATCTCGGACTTAGTCGATTTTTCATAAATTCTAAGAAAAACATATGTTGGGATGCTGCGAGATGAATCGGATGCTGCATGGAGATGAATCTTGATGTTCTGCATCTCCCATCTTAATACAGCATCAATACTTAAAGGCATCTCGGACTTAGTCGATTTTTCATAAATTCTAAGAAAAACATATGTTAGGATGCTGCGAGATGGATGGGATGCTGCATGGAGATGAATCTTGATCTTCTTCATCTCCCATCTTAATACAGCATCCATACTTAAAGGCATCTCGGACTTAGTCGATTTTTCATAAATTCTAAGAAATTCATATGTTAGGATGCTGGGAAATGAATGGGATGCTGCATGGAGATGAATCTTGATCTCCTACATCTCCCATCTTAATACAGCATCCCTACTTAAAGCCATCTCGGACTTAGTCGATTTTTCATAAATTCATATAAATTGATATGTTAGGATGCTGGGAGATGAATGGGATGCTGCATGGAGATGCATCTTGATCTCCTACATCTCCCATCTTAATACAGCATCCCTACTTAAAGCCATCTCGGGCTTAGTCGATTTTTCATAAATTCTAAGAAATTCATATGTTAGGATGCTGGGAAATGAATGGGATGCTGCATGGAGATGAATCTTGATCTTCTTCATCTCCCATCTTAATACAGCATCCCTACTTAAAGGCATCTCGGACTAAGTCGATTTTTCATAAATTCTAAGAAAAACATATGTTAGGATGCTGGGAGATGAATGGGATGCTGCATGGAGATGAATCTTGATCTTTAACATCTCTCATCTCAATACAGCATCCCTACTTAAAGGCATCTCGGACTTAGTCGATTTTTCATAAATTCATAGAAATTCATATGTTAGGATGCTGGGAGATGAATGGGATGCTGCATGGAGATGAATCTTGATCTTCTTCATCTCCCATCTTAATACAGCATCCCTACTTAAAGGCATCTCGGACTTAGTCGATTTTTCATAAATTCTAAGAAAAACATATGTTAGGATGCTGCGAGATGAATGGGATGCTGCATGGAGATGAATCTTGATCTTCTTCATCTCCCATCTCAATACAGCATCCCTACTTAAAGGCATCTCGGACTTAGTTGATTTTTCATAAATTCTAAGAAATTGATATGTTAGGATGCTGGGGGATGAATGAAATGCTGCATGGAGATGAATCTTGATCTTCCTCATCTCCCATCTTAATACAGCATCCCTACTTATAGGCATCTCGGACTTAGTCGATTTTTCATAAATTCTAAGAACAACATATGTTAGGATGCTGCGAGATGAATGGGATGCTGCATGGAGATGAATCTTGATCTTCTCCATCTCCCATCTTAATACAGCATCCCTACTTAAAGGCATCTCGGACTTAGTCGATTTTTCATAAATTCTAAGAAAACATATGTTAGGATGCTGCGAGATGAATATGATGCTGCATGGGGATGAATCTTGATCTCCTAGATCTCCCATCTCAATACAGCATCCCTACTTAAAGGCATCTCGCACTTAGTCGATTTTTCATAAATTCTAAGAACAACATATGTTAGGATGCTGCGAGATGAATGGGATGCTGCATGGAGATGAATCTTGATCTTCTCCATCTCCCATCTTAATACAGCATCCCTACTTAAGGGCATCTCGGACTTTGTCGATTTTTCATAAATTCTAAGAAATTCTTATGTTAGGATGCTGCGGGATGAATGGGATGCTGCATGGAGATGAATCTTGACCTTCTTCATCTCCCATCTTAATACAGCATCCCTACTTAAAGGCATCTCGGACTTAGTCGATTTTTCATAGGTTCTAAGAAAAACATATGTAAGGATGATGCGAGATGAATGGGATGCTGCATGGAGATGAATCTTGATCTCTTACATCTCCCATCTCAATACAGCATCCCTACTTAAAGGCATCTCGGACTTAGTCGATTTTTCATAAATTCTAAGAAATTCATATGTTAGGATGCTGCGAGATGAATGGGATGCTGCATGGAGATGAATCTTGATCTCCTACATCTCCCATCCCAACACAGCATCCCTACTTAAAGCCATCTCGGTCTTAGTCGATTTTTCATTAATTCTAAGAAAAACATATGTAAGGATGCTGCGAGATGAATGGGATGCTGCATGGAGATGAATCTTGATCTTCTCCATCTCCCATCTTAATACAGCATCCCTACTTAAAGGCATCTCGGACTTAGTCGATTTTTCATAAATTCTAAGAAATTTATATGTTAGGATGCTGCGAGATGAATGGGATGCTGCATGGAGATGAATTTTGATCTTGTTCATCTCCCATCTTAATACAGCATCCCTTTTTAAACGCATCTCGGACTTAGTCGATTTTTCATAAATTCTAAGAAAAACATATGTTAGGATGCTGCGAGATGGATGAGATGCTGCATGGAGATGAATCTTGATCTTCTTCATCTTCCATCTCATTACAGCATCCCTACTTAAACGCATCTCGGACTTAGTCGATTTTTCATAAATTCTTAGAAAAACATATGTTTGGATGCTGCGAGATGAATGGGATGCTGCATGGAGATGAATCTTGATCTTCTTCATCTCCCGTCCTAATACAGCATCCCTACTTAAAGGCATCTCGGACTGAGTCGATTTTTCAAGAAATTCATAGAAAAACATATGTTAGGATGCTGGGAGATGAATGGGATGCTGCATGGAGATGAATCTTGATCTTCTTCATCTCCCATCTTAATACAGCATCCCTACTTAAAGGCATCTCGGACTTAGTCAATTTTTCATAAATTCTATGAAAAACATATGTTAGGATGCTGGGAGATGAATGGGATGCTGCATGGAGATGAATCTTGATCTGCTTCATCTTCCATCTCATTACAGCATCCCTACTTAAAGGCATCTCGGACTGAGTCGATTTTTCATAAATTCATAGAAAAACATATGTTAGGATGCTGGGAGATGAATGGGATGCTGCATGGAGATGAATCTTGATCTTCATCATCTCCCATCTTAATACAGCATCCCTACTTAAAGGCATCTCGGACTTAGTCGATTTTCCATAAATTCTAAGAAATTGATATGTTAGGATGCTGCGAGATGAATGGGATGCTGCATGGAGATGCATCTTGATCTTCTACATCTCCCATCTTAATACAGCATCCCTACTTACAGGCATCTCGGACTTAGTCGAATTTTCATAAAATCTAAGAAAAACATATGTTAGGATGCTGCGAGATGAATGGGATGCTGCATGGAGATGAATCTTGATCTCCTACATCTCCCATCCCAATACAGCATCCCTACTTAAAGGCATCTCTGACTTAGTCTATTTTTCATAAATTCTAAGAAAAACATATGTTAGGATGCTGCGAGTTGAATGGGATGCTGCATGGAGATGAATCTTGATCTTCTACATCTCCCATCTTAATACAGCATCCCTACTTAAATGCATCTCGGACTTAGTCGATTTTTCATAAATTCTAAGAAAAACATATGTTAGGATGCTGCGAGATGAATGGGGCGCTGCATGGAGATGAATCTTGATCTTCTCTATCTCCCATCTCAATACAGCATCCCTACTTAAAGGCATCTCGGACTTAGTCGATTTTTCATAAATTCTAAGAAAAACATATGTTAGGATGCTGCGAGATGAATTGGATGCTGAATGGAGATGAATCTTGATCTTCTTCATCTCCCATCTTAATACAGCATCCCTAATTAATGGCATCTCGGACTTAGTCGATTTTTCATAAATTCTAAGAAAAACATATGTTAGGATGCTGGGAGATGAATGGGATGCTGCATGGAGTTAAATCTTGATCTTTTTCATCACCCATCTTAATACAGCATCCCTACTTTAAGGCATCTCGGACTTAGTCGATTTTTCATAAATTCTAAGAAAAACATATCTTAGGATGCTGCGAGATGAATGGGGCGCTGCATGGAGATGAATCTTGATCTTCTTCATCTCCCATCTTAATACAGCATCCCTACTTTAAGGCATCTCGGACTTAGTCGATTTTTCATAAATTCGAAGAAAAACATGTGTTAGGATGCTGCGAGATGAATGGGATGCTGCATGGAGATGAATCTTGATCTTCTTCATCTCCCATCTTAATACAGCATCCCTACTTGACGACATCTCGGACTAAGTTGATTTTTCATAAATTCTAAGAAAAACATATGTTAGGATGCTGCGAGATGAATGGGGCGCTGCATGGAGATGAATCTTGATCTTCTTTATCTCCCATCTCAATACAGCATCCCTACTTAAAGGCATCTCGGACTTAGTCGATTTTTCATAAATTCTAAGAAAAACATATGTTAGGATGCTGCGAGATGAATGATATGCTGCATGGAGATAAATCTTGATCTTCTTCATCTCCCATCTTAATACAGCATCCCTACTTGACGACATCTCGGACTTAGTTGATTTTTCATAAATTCTAAGAAAAACATATGTTAGGATGCTGGGAGATGAATTGGATGCTGCATGGAGATGAATCTTGATCTTCTTCATCTCCCATCTTAATACAGCATCCCTACTTAAAGGCATCTTGGACTTAGTCGATTTTTCATAAATTCTAAGAAATTCAAATGTTAGGATGCTGCGAGATGAATTGGATGCTGAATGGAGATGAATCTTGATCTTCTTCATCTCCCATCTTAATACAGCATCCCTAATTAATGGCATCTCGGACTTAGTCGATTTTTCATAAATTCTAAGAAAAACATATGTTAGGATGCTGGGAGATGAATGGGATGCTGCATGGAGTTAAATCTTGATCTTTTTCATCACCCATCTTAATACAGCATCCCTACTTTAAGGCATCTCGGACTTAGTCGATTTTTCATAAATTCTAAGAAAAACATATCTTAGGATGCTGCGAGATGAATGGGGCGCTGCATGGAGATGAATCTTGATCTTCTTCATCTCCCATCTTAATACAGCATCCCTACTTTAAGGCATCTCGGACTTAGTCGATTTTTCATAAATTCGAAGAAAAACATGTGTTAGGATGCTGCGAGATGAATGGGATGCTGCATGGAGATGAATCTTGATCTTCTTCATCTCCCATCTTAATACAGCATCCCTACTTGACGACATCTCGGACTAAGTTGATTTTTCATAAATTCTAAGAAAAACATATGTTAGGATGCTGCGAGATGAATGGGGCGCTGCATGGAGATGAATCTTGATCTTCTTTATCTCCCATCTCAATACAGCATCCCTACTTAAAGGCATCTCGGACTTAGTCGATTTTTCATAAATTCTAAGAAAAACATATGTTAGGATGCTGCGAGATGAATGATATGCTGCATGGAGATAAATCTTGATCTTCTTCATCTCCCATCTTAATACAGCATCCCTACTTGACGACATCTCGGACTAAGTTGATTTTTCATAAATTCTAAGAAAAACATATGTTAGGATGCTGCGAGATGAATGGGGCGCTGCATGGAGATGAATCTTGATCTTCTTTATCTCCCATCTCAATACAGCATCCCTACTTAAAGGCATCTCGGACTTAGTCGATTTTTCATAAATTCTAAGAAAAACATATGTTAGGATGCTGCGAGATGAATGATATGCTGCATGGAGATAAATCTTGATCTTCTTCATCTCCCATCTTAATACAGCATCCCTACTTGACGACATCTCGGACTTAGTTGATTTTTCATAAATTCTAAGAAAAACATATGTTAGGATGCTGGGAGATGAATTGGATGCTGCATGGAGATGAATCTTGATCTTCTTCATCTGCCATCTCAATACAGCATCCCTACTTAAAGGCATCTCGGACTTAGTCGATTTTCATAAATTCTAAGAAAAACATATGTTTGGATGCTGCGAGATGAATGGGATGCTGCATTGAGATGAATCTTGATCTTCTTCATCTCCCATCTTAATACAGCATCCCTACTTAGAGGCATCTCGGACTTAGTCGAATTTTCATAAATTCTAAGAAAAACATATGTTAGGATGCTGCGAGATGAATGGGATGCTGCATGGAGATGAATCTTGATCTTCTCCATCTCCCATCTTAATACAGCATCCCTACTTAAAGGCATCTCGGACTTAGTCGATTTTTCATAAATTCTAAGAAAAACATATGTTAGGATGTTGCGAGATGAATGGGATGCTGCATGGAGATGAATCTTGATCTTCTCCATCTCCCATCTTTATACAGCATCCCTACTTAAAGGCATCTCGGACTTAGTCGATTTTCATAAATTCTAAGAAAAACATATGTTTGGATGCTGCGAGATGAATGGGATGCTGCATGGAGATGAATCTTGATCTTCTTCATCTCCCATCTAAATACAGCATCCCTACTTAAAGGCATCTCGGACTTAGTCGATTTTTCATAAATTCTAAGAAATTCATATGTTAGGATGCTGCGAGATGTATGGGATGCTGCATGGAGATGATTCTTGATCTTCTCCATCTCCCATCTCAATACAGCATCCCTACTTAAAGACATCTCGGACTTAGTCGATTTTTCATAAATTCTAAGAAAAACATATGTTAGGATGCTGCGAGATGTATGGGATGCTGCATGGAGATGAATCTTGATCTTCTTCATCTCCCATCTCAATACAGCATCCCTACTTAAAGGTATCTCGGACTTAGTCAATTTCTCATAAATTCTAAGAAAAACATTTGTTAGGATACTGCGAGATGAATGGGATGCTGCATGGAGATGAATCTTGATCTTCTGCATCTCCCATCTCAATACAGCATCCCTACTTAAAGGCATCTCGGACTTAAACGATTTTTCATAAATTCTAAGTAAAACATATGTTAGGATGCTGCGAGATGAATGGGATGCTGCATGGAGATGAATCTTGATCTTCTTCATCTCCCATCTTAATACAGCATCCCTACTTAACGGCATCCCGGACTGCGTCGATTTTTCATAAATTCTAAGAAAAACATATGTTAGGATGCTGCGAGATGAATGGGATGCTGCATGGAGATGAATCTTGATCTTCTTCATCTCCCATCTTAATACAGCATCCCTACTTGAAGGCATCTCGGACTTAGTCGATTTTTCATAAATTCTAAGAAAAACATATGTAAGGATGCTGCGAGATGAATGGGATGCTGCATGGAGATGAATCTTGAACTTCTTCATCTCCCATCTCAATACAGCATCCCTACTTAAAGGCATCTCGGACTTCGATTTTTCATAAATTCTAAGAAAAACATATGTTAGGATGCTGCGAGATGAATGGGATGCTGCACGGAGATGAATCTTGATCTTCTTCATCTCCCATCTTAATACAGCATCCCTACTTAAAGGCATCTCGGACTTAGTCGATTTTTCATAAATTCTAAGAAATTCATATGTAAGGATGCTGGGAGATGAATGGGATGCTGCATGGAGATGAATCTTGATCTTCTTCATCTCCCATCTTATTACAGCATCCCTACTTAGAGGCATCTCGGACTTAGTCGATTTTTCATAAATTCTAAGAAAAACATATGTTAGGATGCTGCGAGATGAATGGGATGCTGCATGGAGATGAATCTTGATCTTCTTCATCTCCCATCTCAATACAGCATCCCTATTTACAGGCATCTCGGACTTAGTCGATTTTTCATAAATTCTAAGAAATTCATATGTTAGGATGCTCGGAGATGAATGGGATGCTGCATGGAGATGAATCTTGATCTTCTTCATCTCCCATCTTAATACAGCATCCCTACTTAAAGGCATCTCGGACTTAGTCGATTTTTCATAAATTCTAAAAAAAAACATATGTTAGGATGCTGGGAGATGAATGGGATGCTGCATGGAGATGAATCTTGATCTTCTTCATCTCCCATCTTAATACAGCATCCTTACTTAAAGGCATCTCGGACTTAGTCGATTTTTCATAAATTCTAAAAAAAAACATATGTTAGGATGCTGGGAGATGAATGGGATGCTGCATGGAGATGAATCTTGATCTTCTTCATCTCCCATCTTAATACAGCATCCTTACTTAAAGGCATCTCGGACTTAGTCGATTTTTCATAAATTCTAAGAAAAACATATGTTCGGATGCTGCGAGATGAATGGGATGCTGCATTGAGATGAATCTTGATCTTCTTCATCTCCCATCTTAAAACAGCATCCCTACTTAAAGGCATCTCGGACTTAGTCAATTTTTCATAAATTCTATGAAATACATATGTTACGATGCTGCGAGATGAATGGGATGCTGCATGGAGATGAATCTTGATCTCCTTCATCTCCCATCTGAATACAGCATCCCTAATTGAAGGCATCTCGGACTTAGTCGATTTTTCATAAATTCTAAGAAAAACATATGTTAGGATGCTGGGAGATGAATGGGATGCTGCATGGAGATGAATCTTGATTTTCTTCATCTCCCATCTTAATACAGCATCCCTACTTGAAGGCATCTCGGACTTAGTCGATTTTTCATAAATTCTAAGAAAAACATATGTTAGGATGCTGGGAGATGAAAGGGATGCTGCATGGAGATGCATCTTGATCTTCTTCATCTCCCATCTTAATACAGCATCCCTACTTAAAGGCATCTCGGACTTAGTCGATTTTTCGTAAATTCTAAGAAAAACATATGTTAGGATGCTGGGAGATGAATGGGATGCTGCATGGAGATGAATCTTGATCTTCTTCATCTCCCATCTTAATACAGCATCCCTACTTAAAGGCATCTCGGACTTAGTTGATTTTTCATAAATTCTTAAAAAAACATATGTTAGGATGCTGGGAGATGAATGGGATGCTGCATGGAGATGAATCATGATCTTCTTCATCTCCCATCTTAATACAGCATCCCTACTTAAAGGCATCTCGGACTTAGTCGATTTTTCATAAATTCTAAAAAAAAACATATGTTAGGATGCTGGGAGATGAATGGGATGCTGCATGGAGATGAATCTTGATCTTCTTCATCTCCCATCTTAATACAGCATCCTTACTTAAAGGCATCTCGGACTTAGTCGATTTTTCATAAATTCTAAGAAATTCATATGTTAGGATGCTGCGAGATGAATGGGATGCTGCATGGAGATGAATCTTGATCTTCTTCATCTTCCATCTTAACACAGCATCCCTTCTTAAAGGCATCTCGGACTTAGTCGATTTTTCATAAATTCTAAGAAATTCATATGTTTGGATGCTTCGAGATGAATTGGATGCTGCATGGAGATGAATCTTGATCTTCGTCATCTCCCATCTCGATACAGCATCCCTACTTAAAGGCATCTCGGTATTAGTCGATTTTCCATAAATTCATAGAAAAACATATGTTAGGATGCTGGGAGATGAATGGGATGCTGCATGGAGATGAATCTTGATCTTCTCCATCTCCCATCTTAATACAGCATCCCTACTTAAAGGCATCTCGGACTTAGTCGATTTTTCATAAATTCTAAGAAATTCATATGTTAGGATGCTGGGAGATAAATGGGATGCTGCATGGAGATGCATCTTGATCTCCTACATCTTCCATCTTAATACAGCATCCCTACTTAAAGCCATCTCGGACTTAGTCGATTTTTCATAAATTCTAAGAAATTCATATGTTAGGATGCTGGGAGATGAATGGGATGCTGCATGGAGATGAATCTTGATCTTCTTCATCTCCCATCTCAATACAGCATCCCTACTTAAAGGCATCTCGGACTTATTCGATTTTTCATAAATTCATAGAAATTCATATGTTAGGATGCTGGGAGATGAATGGGATGCTGCATGGAGATGAATCTTGATCTTCTCCATCTCCCATCTTAATACAGCATCCCTACTTAAAGGCATCTCGGACTTAGTCGATTTTTCATAAATTCTAAGAAATTCATATGTTAGGATGCTGGGAGATAAATGGGATGCTGCATGGAGATGAATCTTGATCTCCTACATCTCCCATCTCAATACAGCATCCCTACTTAAAGGCATCTCGGACTTAGTCGATTTTTCATAAATTCATAGAAATTCATATGTTAGGATGCTGCGAGATGAATGGGATGCTGCATGGAGATGAATCTTGATCTCCTACATCTCCCATCTTAATACAGCATCCCTACTTAAAGCCATCTCGGACTTAGTCGATTTTTCATAAATTCTAAGAAATTCATATGTTAGGATGCTGGGAGATGAATGGGATGCTGCATGGAGATGAATCTTGATCTCCTACATCTCCCATCTCAATACAGCATCCCTACTTAAAGGCATCTCGGACTTAGTCGATTTTTCATAAATTCTAAGAAATTCATATGTTAGGATGCTGGGAGATAAATGGGATGCTGCATGGAGATGAATCTTGATCTTCTCCATCTCCCATCTTAATACAGCATCCCTACTTAAAGGCATCTCGGTCTTAGTCGATTTTTCGTAAATTCTAAGAAAAACATATGTTAGGATGCTGCGAGATGAATGGGATGCTGCATGGAGATGAATCTTGATCTTCTCCATCTCCCATCTTAATACAGCATCCCTTCTTAAAGGCATCTCGGACTTAGTCGATTTTTCATAAATTCTAAGAAAAACATATGTTAGGATGCTGCGAGATGAATGGGATGCTGCATGGAGATGAATTCTGATCTTCTTCATCTCCCATCTTAATACAGCATCCCTACTTACAGGCATCTCGGACTTAGTCGATTTTTCATAAATACTAAGAAAAACATATGTTAGGATGCTGGGAGATGAATGGGATGCTGCATTGAGATGAATCTTGATCTTCTTCATCTCTAATCGCAATACAGCATCCCTACTTGAAGGCATCTCGGACTTAGTCGATTTTTCATAAATACTAAGAAAAACATATGTTAGGATGCTGGGAGATGAATGGGATGCTGCATTGAGATGAATCTTGATCTTCTTCATCTCCCATCTTAATACAGCATCCCTATTTAAAAGCATCTCGGACTAAGTCGATTTTTCATAAATTCTAAGAAAAATATATGTTAGGATGCTGCGAGATGAATGGGATGCTGCATGGAGATGAATCTTGATCTTCTTCATCTCCCATCTTAATACAGCATCCCTACTTAAAGGCATCTCGGACTTAGTCGATTTTTCATAAATTCTAAGAAAAACATATGTAAGGATGCTGCGAGATGAATGGGATGCTGCATGGAGATGAATCTTGATCTTCTTCATCTCCCATCTTAATACAGCATCCCTGCTTCAGGGCTTCTCGGACTTAGTCGATTTTTCATAAATTCTAAGAAATTCATATGTTAGGATGCTGCGAGATGAATGGGATGCTGCATGGAGATGAATCTTGATCTTCTTCATCTCCCATCTTAATACAGCATCCCTACTTAAAGGCATCTCGGACTTAGTCGATTTTTCATAAATTCATAGAAATTCATATGTTAGGATGCTGGGAGATGAATGGGATGCTGCATGGAGATGAATCTTGATCTTCTTCATCTCCCGTCTCAATACAGCATCCCTACTTAAAGGCATCTCGGACTTAGTCGATTTTTCATAAATTCATAGAAATTCATATGTTTGGATGCTGGGAGATGAATATGATGCTGCATGGAGATGAATCTTGATCTTCTTCATCTCCCATCTTAATACAGCATCCCTACTTTAAGGCATCTCGGACTAAGTCGATTTTTCATAAATTCTAAGAAAAACATATGTTAGGATGCTGGGAGATGAATGGGATGCTGCACGGAGATGAATCTTGATCATCTTCATCTCCCATCTTAATACAGCATCCCTACTTAAAGGCATCTCGGACTTAGTCGATTTTTCATAAATTCTAAGAAAAACATATGTTAGGATGCTGCGAGATGAATGGGATGCTGCATGGAGATGAATCTTGATCTTCTTCATCTCCCATCTCAATACAGCATCCTTACTTAAGGGCATCTCGGACTTAGTCGATTTTTCATAAATTCTAAGAAAAACATATGTTAGGGTGCTGCGAGATGAATGGGATGCTGCATGGAGATGAATCTTGATCTTCTTCATCTCCCATCTTAATACAGCATCCCTACTTAAAGGCATCTCGGACTTAGTCGATTTTTCATAAATTCTAAGAAAAACATATGTTAGGATGCTGCGAGATGAATGGGATGCTGCATGGAGATGAATCTTGATCTTCTTCATCTCCCATCTTAATACAGCATCCCTACTTAGAGACATCTCGGACTTAGTCGATTTTTCATAAATTCTAAGAAAAACATATGTTTTGATGCTAAGAGATGAATGGGATGCTGCATGGAGATGAATCTTGATCTTCTTCATCTCCCATCTTAATACAGCATCCCTACCTAAAGGCATCTCGGACTTAGTCGATTTTTCATAAATTCTAAGAAAAACATATGTTTGGATGCTGGGAGATGAATGGGATGCTGCATGGAGATGAATCTTGATCTTCTTCATCTCCCATCTTAATACAGCAACCCTACTTAAAGGCATCTCGGACTTAGTCGATTTTTCATAAATTCTAAGAAAAACATATGTTAGGATGCTGCGAGATGAATGGGATGCTGCATGGAGATGAATCTTGATCTTCTTCATCTCCCATCTTAATACAGCATCAATACTTTAAGGCATCTCGGACTAAGTCGATTTTTCATAAATTCTAAGAAAAACATATGTTAGGATGCTGGGAGATGAATGGGATGCTGCACGGAGATGAATCTTGATCATCTTCATCTCCCATCTTAATACAGCATCCCTACTTAAAGGCATCTCGGACTTAGTCGATTTTTCATAAATTCTAAGAAAAACATATGTTAGGGTGCTGCGAGATGAATGGGATGCTGCATGGAGATGAATCTTGATCTTCTTCATCTCCCATCTTAATACAGCATCCCTACTTAAAGGCATCTCGGACTTAGTCGATTTTTCATAAATTCTAAGAAAAACATATGTTAGGAAGCTGGGAGATGAATGGGATGCTGCATGGAGATGAATCTTGATTTTCTTCATCTCCCATCTTAATACAGCATCCCTACTTGAAGGCATCTCGGACTTAGTCGATTTTTCATAAATTCGAAGAAAAACATATGTTAGGATGCTGGGAGATGAAAGGGATGCTGCATGGAGATGCATCTTGATCTTCTTCATCTCCCATCTTAATACAGCATCCCTACTTAAAGGCATCTCGGTCTTAGTCGATTTTTCGTAAATTCTAAGAAAAACATATGTTAGGATGCTGCGAGATGAATGGGATGCTGCATGGAGATGAATCTTGATCTTCTCCATCTCCCATCTTAATACAGCATCCCTTCTTAAAGGCATCTCGGACTTAGTCGATTTTTCATAAATTCTAAGAAAAACATATGTTAGGTTGCTGCGAGGTAAATGGGATGCTGCATGGAGATGAATCTTGATCTTTTTCATCTCCCGTCTTGATACAGCATCCCTACTTAAAGGCATCTGGGACTTAGTCGATTTTTCATAAATTCTTAGAAAAACATATGTTAGGATGCTGGGAGATGAATGGGATGCTGCACGGAGATGAATCTTGATCATCTTCATCTCCCATCTTAATACAGCATCCCTACTTAAAGGCATCTCGGACTTAGTCGATTTTTCATAAATTCTAAGAAAAACATATGTTAGGAAGCTGGGAGATGAATGGGATGCTGCATGGAGAAGAATCTTGATTTTCTTCATCTCCCATCTTAATACAGCATCCCTACTTGAAGGCATCTCGGACTTAGTCGATTTTTCATAAATTCGAAGAAAAACATATGTTAGGATGCTGGGAGATGAAAGGGATGCTGCATGGAGATGAATCTTGATCTTCTACATCTCCCATCCTAATACAGCATCCCTACTTAAAGGCATCTCGGACTTAGTCGATTTTTCATAAATTCTAAGAAAAACATATGTTAGGATGCTGCGAGATGAATGGGATGCTGCATGGAGATGAATCTTGATCTTTTCATCTCCCATCTTAATACAGCATCCCTACTTGAAGGCATCTCGGACTTAGTCGATTTTTCATAAATTCTACGAAAAACATATGTTAGGAAGCTGAGAGATGAATGGGATGCTGCATGGAGATAAATCTTGATCTTCTTCATCTCCCATCTTAACACAGCATCCCTACTTAAAGGCATCTCGGACTTAGTCGATTTTTCATAAATTCAAAGAAAAACATATGTAAGGATGCTGCGAGATGAATGGGATGCTGTATGGAGATGAATCTTGATCTTCTTCATCTCCCATCTTAATACAGCATCCCTACTTAAAGGCATCTCGGACTTAGTCGATTTTTCATAAATTCTAAGAAAAACATATGTAAGGATGCTGCGAGATGAATGGGATGCTGCATGGAGATGAATCTTGATCTTCTACATCTCCCATCTCAATACAGCATCCCTACTTAAAGGCATCTCGGACTTAGTCGATTTTTCATAAATTCAAAGAAAAACATATGTAAGGATGCTGCGAGATGAATGGGATGCTGTATGGAGATGAATCTTGATCTTCTTCATCTCCCATCTTAATACAGCATCCCTACTTAAGGGCATCTCGGACTTAGTTGATTTTTCATAAATTCTAAGAAAAACATATGTTAGGATGCTGCGAGATGAATGGGATGCTGCATGGAGATGAATCTTGATCTTCTTCATCTCCCATCTTAATACAGCATCCCTACTTAAAGGCATCTCGGACTTAGTCGATTTTTCATAAATTCTAAGAAATTCATATGTTAGGATGCTGCGAGATGAATGGGATGCTGCATGGAGATGAATATTGATCTTTTACATCTACCACCTCAATACAGCATCCCTACTTAAAGGCATCTCTGACTTAGTCAATTTTTCATAAATTCTTAGAAATTCATATGTTAGGATGCTGCGAGATGAATGGGATGCTGCATGGAGATGAATCTTGATCTTCTGCATCTCCCATCTTAATACAGCATCCCTACTTAAAGGCATCTCGGACTTAGTCGTTTTTTCATAAATTCTAAGAAAAACATATGTTAGGATGCTGGGAGATGAATGGGATGCTGCATGGAGATGAATCTTGATCTCCTACATCTCCCATCTCAATACAGCACCCCTACTTAAAGGCATCTCGGACTTAGTCGATTTTTCATAAATTCATAGAAATTTATATGTTAGGATGCTGGGAGATGAATGGGATGCTGCATGGAGATGCATCTTGATCTTCTTCATCTCCCATCTTAATACAGCATCCCTACTTAAAGGCATCTCGGACTTAGTTGATTTTTCATAAATTCTTAAAAAAACATATGTTAGGATGCTGGGAGATGAATGGGATGCTGCATGAAGATGAACCTTGATCTTCTTAATCTCCCATCTTAATACAGCATACCTACTTAAAGGCATCTCGGACTTAGTCGATTTTTCATAAATTCATAGAAATTCATATGTTAGGATGCTGCGAGATGAATGGGATGCTGCATGGAGATGAATCTTGATCTTCTTCATCTCCCATCTTAATACAGCATCCCTACTTAAAGGCATCTCGGACTTAGTTGATTTTTCATAAATTCTTAAAAAAACATATGTTAGGATGCTGGGAGATGAATGGGATGCTGCATGGAGATGAATCTTGATCTTCTTCATCTCCCATCTTAATACAGCATACCTACTTAAAGGCATCTCGGACTTAGTCGATTTTTCATAAATTCATAGAAATTCATATGTTAGGATGCTGCGAGATGAATGGGATGCTGCATGGAGATGAATCTTGATCTCCTACATCTCTCATCTCAATACAGCATCCCTACTTAAAGGCATCTCGGACTTAGTCGATTTTTCATAAATTCATAGAAATTCATATGTTATTATGCTGGGAGATGAATGGGATGCTGCATGGAGATGAATCTTGATCTTCTTCATCTCCCATCTTAATACAGCATCCCTACTTAAAGGCATCTCGGACTTAGTCGATTTTTCATAAATTCTAAGAAATTCATATGTTAGGATGCTGGGAGATAAATGGGATGCTGCATGGAGATGAATCTTGATCTCCTACATCTCCCATCTCAATACAGCATCCCTACTTAAAGGCATCTCGGACTTAGTCGATTTTTCATAAATTCATAGAAATTCATATGTTAGGATGCTGCGAGATGAATGGGATGCTGCATGGAGATGAATCTTGATCTCCTACATCTCCCATCTCAATACAGCATCCCTACTTAAAGGCATCTCGGACTTAGTCGATTTTTCATAAATTCATAGAAATTCATATGTTAGGATGCTGCGAGATGAATGGGATGCTGCATGGAGATGAATCTTGATCTCCTACATCTCCCATCTTAATACAGCATCCCTACTTAAAGCCATCTCGGACTTAGTCGATTTTTCATAAATTCTAAGAAATTCATATGTTAGGATGCTAGCAGATGGATGGGATGCTGCATGGAGATGAATCTGGATCTCCTACATCTCCCATCTCAATACAGCATCCCTACTTAAAGGCATCTCGGACTTAGTCGATTTTTCATAAATTCATAGAAATTCATATGTTAGGATGCTGCGAGATGAATGGGATGCTGCATGGAGATGAACCTTGATCTACTTCATCTCCCATCTTAATACAGCATCCCTACTTAAAGGCATCTCGGACTTAGTCGATTTTTCATAAATTCATAGAAATTCATATGTTAGGATGCTGCGAGATGAATGGGATGCTGCATGGAGATGAATCTTGATCTCCTACATCTCCCATCTTAATACAGCATCCCTACTTAAAGGCATCTCGGACTTAGTCGATTTTTCATAAATTCTTAGAAATTCATATGTTAGGATGCTGGGAGATGAATGGGATGCTGCATGGAGATGAATCTTGATCTTTTACATCTCCCATCGCAATACAGCATCCCTACTTAAAGGCATCTCGGACTTAGTCGATTTTTCATAAATTCTAAGAAAAACATATGTTAGGATGCTGAGAGATGAATGTGATGCTGCATGGAGATGAATCTTGATCTTCTTCATCTCCCATCTTAATACAGCATCCCTACTTAAAGGCATCTCGGACTTAGTCGATTTTTCATTAATTCTAAAAAAAAATATGTTAGGATGCTGCGAGATGAATGGGATGCTGCATGGAGATGAATCTTGATCTTCTTCATCTCCCATCTAAATACAGCATCCCTACTTAAAGGCATCTCGGACTTAGTCGATTTTTCATAAATTCTAAGAAATTCATATGTTAGGATGCTGCGAGATGTATGGGATGCTGCATGGAGATGATTCTTGATCTTCTCCATCTCCCATCTCAATACAGCATCCCTACTTAAAGACATCTCGGACTTAGTCGATTTTTCATAAATTCTAAGAAAAACATATGTTAGGATGCTGCGAGATGTATGGGATGCTGCATGGAGATGAATCTTGATCTTCTTCATCTCCCATCTCAATACAGCATCCCTACTTAAAGGTATCTCGGACTTAGTCAATTTCTCATAAATTCTAAGAAAAACATTTGTTAGGATACTGCGAGATGAATGGGATGCTGCATGGAGATGAATCTTGATCTTCTGCATCTCCCATCTCAATACAGCATCCCTACTTAAAGGCATCTCGGACTTAAACGATTTTTCATAAATTCTAAGTAAAACATATGTTAGGATGCTGCGAGATGAATGGGATGCTGCATGGAGATGAATCTTGATCTTCTTCATCTCCCATCTTAATACAGCATCCCTACTTAACGGCATCCCGGACTGCGTCGATTTTTCATAAATTCTAAGAAAAACATATGTTAGGATGCTGCGAGATGAATGGGATGCTGCATGGAGATGAATCTTGATCTTCTTCATCTCCCATCTTAATACAGCATCCCTACTTGAAGGCATCTCGGACTTAGTCGATTTTTCATAAATTCTAAGAAAAACATATGTAAGGATGCTGCGAGATGAATGGGATGCTGCATGGAGATGAATCTTGAACTTCTTCATCTCCCATCTCAATACAGCATCCCTACTTAAAGGCATCTCGGACTTCGATTTTTCATAAATTCTAAGAAAAACATATGTTAGGATGCTGCGAGATGAATGGGATGCTGCACGGAGATGAATCTTGATCTTCTTCATCTCCCATCTTAATACAGCATCCCTACTTAAAGGCATCTCGGACTTAGTCGATTTTTCATAAATTCTAAGAAATTCATATGTTAGGATGCTGGGAGATGAATGGGATGCTGCATGGAGATGAATCTTGATCTCCTACATCTCCCATCTCAATACAGCATCCCTACTTAAAGGCATCTCGGACTTAGTCGATTTTTCATAAATTCATAGAAATTCATATGTTAGGATGCTGCGAGATGAATGGGATGCTGCATGGAGATGCATCTTGATCTCCTACATCTCCTATCTTAATACAGCATCCCTACTTAAAGGCATCTCGGACTTAGTCGATTTTTCATAAATTCTAAGAAATTCATATGTTAGGATGCTGCGAGATGAATTGGATGCTGCATGGAGATGAATCTTGATCTCCTACATCTCCCATCTCAATACAGCATCCCTACTTAAAGCCATCTCGGACTTAGTCGATTTTTCATAAATTCTAAGAAATTCATATGTTAGGATGCTGGGAGATGAATGGGATGCTGCAAGGAGATGAATCTTGATCTTCTTCATCTCCCATCTTAATACAGCATCCCTACTTTAAGGCATCTCGGACTTAGTCGATTTTTCATAAATTCACAGAAATTCATATGTTAGGATGCTGGGAGATGAATGGGATGCTGCATGGAGATGAATCTTGATCTTCTTCATCTCTCATCTCAATACAGCATCCCTACTTAAAGCCATCTTGGACTTAGTCGATTTTTCATAAATTCTAAGAAATTCATATGTTAGGATGCTGGGAGATGAATGGGATGCTGCATGGAGATGAATCTTGATCTTCTTCATCTCCCATCTTAATACAGCATCCCTACTTGAAGGCATCTCGGACTTAGTCGATTTTTCATATATTCTAAGAAAAACATATGTTAGGATGCTGGGAGATGAATTGGATGCTGCATGGAGATGAATCTTGATCTTCTTCATCTCCCATCTTAATACAGCATTCCTACTTAAAGGCATCTCGGACTTAGTCGATTTTTCATAAATTCTTAGAAAAACATATGTTAGGATGCTGGGAGATGAATGGGATGCTGCATGGAGATGAATCTTGATCTTCTTCATCTCCCATCTCAATACAGCATCCCTACTTAAAGGCATCTCGGACTTAGTCGATTTTTCATAAATTCACAGAAATTCATATGTTAGGATGCTGCGAGATGAATGGGATGCTGCATGGAGATGAATCTTGATCTCCTACATCTCCTATCTCAAAACAGCATCCCTACTTAAAGCCATCTCGAACTTAGTCGATTTTTCATAAATTCTAAGAAATTCATATGTTATGATGCTGCGAGATGCATAAGATGCTGCAAGGAGATGAATCTTGATCTTCTTCATCTCCCATCTTAATACAGCATCCCTACTTTAAGGCATCTCGGACTTAGTCGATTTTTCATAAATTCATAGAAATTCATATGTTAGGATGCTGCGAGATGAATTGGATGCTGCATGGAGATGAATCTTGATCTCCTACATCTCCCATCTCAATACAGCATCCCTACTTAAAGCCATCTCGGACTTAGTCGATTTTTCATAAATTCATAGAAATTCATATGTTAGGATGCTGGGAGATGAATGGGATGCTGCATGGAGATGAATCTTGATCTCCTACATCTCCCATCTTAATACAGCATCCCTACTTAAAGCCATCTCGGACTTAGTCGATTTTTCATAAATTCTAAGAAATTCATATGTTAGGATGCTGGGAGATGAATGGGATGCTGCATGGAGATGAATCTTGATCTTCTTCATCTCTCATCTCAATACAGCATCCCTACTTAAAGCCATCTTGGACTTAGTCGATTTTTCATAAATTCTAAGAAATTCATATGTTAGGATGCTGGGAGATGAATGATATGCTGCATGGAGATGAATCTTGATCTTCTTCATCTCCCATCTCAATACAGCATCCCTACTTAAAGGCATCTCGGACTTAGTCGATTTTTCATAAATTCACAGAAATTCATATGTTAGGATGCTGCGAGATGAATGGGATGCTGCATGGAGATGAATCTTGATCTTCTTCATCTCCCATCTTAATACAGCATCCCTACTTTAAGGCATCTCGGACTTAGTCGATTTTTCATAAATTCATAGAAATTCATATGTTAGGATGCTGCGAGATGAATTGGATGCTGCATGGAGATGAATCTTGATCTCCTACATCTCCCATCTCAATACAGCATCCCTACTTAAAGGCATCTCGGACTTAGTCGATTTTTCATAAATTCATAGAAATTCATATGTTAGGATGCTGCGAGATGAATGGAATGCTGCATGGAGATGAATCTTGATCTCCTACATCTCTCATCTCAATACAGCATCCCTACTTAAAGCCATCTCGGACTTAGTCGATTTTTCATAAATTCATAGAAATTCATATGTTAGGATGCTGGGAGATGAATGGGATGCTGCATGGAGATGAATCTTGATCTCCTACATCTCCCATCTTAATACAGCATCCCTACTTAAAGCCATCTCGGACTTAGTCGATTTTTCATAAATTGATTGGTGGTTGGTGGTTGGTTGGTGGGTTAGCCCTTAGCTGGGCTGGCTGGCTGGCTGGCCATCGGTGGTGTGGTGTGGTGTGGTGTGTGGAGTCGAGCATCGCGCGCCGTTGCCTTCTTCGGAGTGTTGTAGGTACGCAAGTGCTTGCAGTGCAAAGAGGTTGGTGATGGAGTGACATTGCCTTCACCATGGAGTTGCGGGTACTTAGGTACTTGCAAGGAGATGGTGGTATGGTGGTGTTGCGTGTGTGGTGTTCGATTAGAAAGATATAATTTCTAAGTCCGGATTAGTGCTGTCAGTGGGGCCGCCGCTAACAGGTCCTGCACGGCCACCGTGGGGCTTGACTTGGCGCTATTCCGGACTTGGGGCGATCACGATGTCCCCATGCGGGACTTAGAAGATGGAAGAACACAAGTACCCTTATCCCATGACTTGTGAGCGATTGGCATACGTTACCACATGAAGAGAAAAATTGGCTAAGTCCCGGATCCATATTATATGAAGAGAATAATCGGCTAAGTCCCGGATCCATATTATATGAAGAGAAAAATCGGCTAAGTCCAGGATCCATATATAATAACCTAATAATCGGCTAAGTCCAGGATCCATATTATATGAAGAGAAAAATCGGCTAAGTCCAGGATCCATATATTAAAACCTAATAATCGGCTAAGTCCAGGATCCATATAATATGAAGAGAAAAATCGGCTAAGTCCAGGATCCATATATAATAACCTAATAATCGGCTAAGTCCAGGATCCATATGATATGAAGAGAAAAATCGGCTAAGTCCCAGATTGGGTCTGTCAGAAATACACTTCCAAGTTACCACACAAGCAAGCAAGATGGCCTAGTGATGGATCCATATGATATGAAGAGAAAAATCGGCTAAGTCCCAGATTGGGTCTGTCAGAAATACACTTCCAAGTTACCACACAAGCAAGCAAGATGGCCTAGTGATGGATCCATATGATATGAAGAGAAAAATCGGCTAAGTCCCAGATTGGGTCTGTCAGAAATACACTTCCAAGTTACCACACAAGCAAGCAAGATGGCCTAGTCATGGATCCATATAATATGAAGAGAAAAATCGGCTAAGTCCCAGATTGGGTCTGTCAGACATACACTTCCAAGTTACCACACAAGCAAGCAAGATGGCCTAGTGATGGATTCATATAATATGAAGAGAAAAATCGGCTAAGTCCCAGATTGGGTCTGTCGGAAATACACTATCAAGTTACCACATGAGCAAGCAAGTTATCACACGAAGAGAAAGCCGGCAAAGTCCGGGAATGTTACCACATGAAATGGAAAATGGGCAAAAACCTACCTTCACAGGGAACGTGAATAACTCAGGCTGTAGACATCGGATCGACAAGCCAAAGACTGATATGGAAAGGAAATGAGTAGTACTAGCTTTCCTGAGAGTTGCAGAGCTTAGACTGCATATGAACGGAAGTTATTAAGCGTCAAAGTCAGAAAAGTTGCCCGAAGGAACACAAGTTCCAACTTAGAGCATGAATACCGCCTAGACGGAAAGAGGTACGGCCAGGCTGACGAATAAGAAAATGTTGGCCAACATGTTCCCTAACTATCCCCCGAAGACCGCAAAGCAATCCAACATCAACCAAGAAAGTTATAGCCCGATCAAGGAAACACCTACTTTGCACCGATATTGCACCAAATACATGTACCAAGCACCTTCGGTTGCATACCTGCAGGGGCTTACCATAGTAGGCCATGGAAGACCGATATACCGAACATAATCACTTTCTATCTCCTCGGGTGTTGGAGGTAGCGCTTTGCGGTACAAGAACGAAAGTTAGACCATATCTTGGTGCATCTTTTTGCCCAAAAACACAAGACCCTATCTACCAAGGCAAGAAAGTTGTGTGGGGACAAAATGTCCAAAAGTGCCCAAAGTGGCACACTTGAACCATATATTCGAGAAAAACACAAGTGTGGGCCCGAGCTAGCAAGTTGAAATGTTCTGACCGTCAGTAGCCCTAGTTGAGGTGCACTTATCATTATACGAGGCCAACGTGCCAGCTAGTCTCTAAAGGGGCGATATGGGTGTTCCAAGGTTTGTACCCAATTGAGGAAAAAACAGGGTAAGGTACGGTGTACCGCGAATAACTCGGGCTATAGATGTCCGATCGATGAGTTTGGCATATGTATGGAAAGGTCTCGACGAGACCTAACTACCCTGAAAGTATGAAGGCAAAGACTTGAATGACCGGGAAGTTATTAAGTGCACAAGTGGTAAAGTTGCACCCAAGTCCATGTTACCCGAAGTGTTACATGAACACCCAATATTCGACCAAAACACAAGTTTAGAGACGAGCTAGCGAGCTACATTGTTCAGACCGTCAGTAGCCCGCATCAAGACACGCATTTAATTATACGGGGCCTAGCCGCTAGCTCGACTCGAAGTCGGTCATATGGTTGGTTGATGGTTTGGACCGACCACGTGGTGTACCAAGGTGATGTACCTTTCATGAATTAAAACTCTGGCTGTATGGCACTGAGCGACAAGCTAAGGTGTGATTTGGAATAGTCTTGAGTGGGACTATTTAGGAAAAATGCGAACAAAAAATCACAAAGTCCTTGGGCGAAGCTATTAGCGAAACATAGAGCAAATTGGTACCAAAAACTATGGAAATGGGACTTGAGTCAAAAATAACCGCAAGTTGGAGAAGAGATAGCAAGCTTGCGTAGAACAACTATATTTGGTGCATGGTATCACCAACAAAAAAGTATATGGGGCCAAGGTGCTGGCTGGCCTCCAAAGTGGAGATATGGGCGATCCAAAGTTTGTACCCAAGTACGAACAAGTATGGAAAAAACAGGGTAAGGTACCAAGTACCATTAATAACTTCGGCTGTAGATGGCCGAGCGAGGCAAACGGCTCACCGTTGGAAAGGTCTTGGGGAGACCTATCTACCCTGAAAGTTTCATGAGGCTGAGTTGAAAGACCACGGAGATATTAGGTGATGATGGTCCAATTCGGGGACCAAGTCGCAGGAAATGGCGCTTGACCAAAATCACCCTTGGAAGGTGAATACCGGCTTACCGGTAAGAGATAGCGACTTGGCGTAGAATATTCATAAGTTGGGCGTGTAGAGACGCAACTTTTATTATATAGGGCCAACCCGGTCAGGGTGCTCCAAGTCGGTCGTTTGGTTGGTTTATGGTTTGGGCCGACCACGTGATGTGCCAAGTTGAGGTACCTTTCATGAATTATAACTTGGTCAGTTTGCCACCGAGCGACAAGCTGCGGTGTGTTTTGGAATGGTCTTGAGTGGGACTATCAAGGAAAAATACCAATCGAAAATCAGCTTGTCCATGGCCGAAGCTATTAGTGAAACATATAGCAAAATGGGTCCAAAAACGAATGAAATGGGACTTGGACCAAGAATAACGGCAAGTTGGAGAAGAGATAGCAAGTTGGCGTAGAACAATTATATTTGGTGCATGGTATGACCAACAAAAAAGTATATGAGGCCAAGGTGCTGGCTGGCCTCCAAAGTGGAGATATGGGCGATCCAAAGTTTGTACCCAAGTATGGCAAAAACTGGTAGAGGTACCTTTCATGAATTACTGCTCAGGCTGTATGGCACTTAGCGGGACGCTTGGCTCTGGTATGGAATAGTCTTGAGTGGGACTATCAAGGAAAAATACGAACAAAAAATCACCATGTCCACGGACGAAGGTATTAGCGAAACTTAGAGCGAAATTGCGACCAAGTCGCTGGAAATGGCCCTTGGACCAAGTATACCGTCAAGGCGGTACGAGATAGCGAGTTGACGTGGAATATTTATAAGTTTGCCTCCACGAGACGAAAGTTTAGTTATATGGGGCCAACCCGCTCAGGGTTGTCCAAGTCGGTCATATGGCTGATCGAAATTTTCGACCAAGTACTGAGAAAACAGGGTAAGGTACCGTGTACCTCGAATAACTTTGGCTGTAGATGTCCGAGCGAGGCAAACGGCATAGCGTTGGAAAGGTCTTGAGGTGTTCTAGGCACCCTGAAAGTTTGAAAAGGCTATCTGGAAAACTCGTGGAGATATTAGAGAAACATTGGGCCCAAAAGATACCAAGTCGCAGGAAATGGGCCCTCCAAGAACACCCTAAAATCCCAATTACGGCTAAGTTGCAGCCCAGCTAGCGAAGTGAAATGTTCTAGGCATAACTAGAACACGTTAATGCGCAACTTTTTGAATCAGAACTTTTTTCGATATCTGGCCCCCAAAGGGGGGATATGGGCGATCAAAGGATTTTTCCAAGTTTCGGTACTTTTTACGGTATCGCTCATAGCTCCGGCTGTATGCAAGCAAATGGCAATCTAAGACATGATTTGGAAAGGTATTGAGTAGTACTAACTTACGTTAGAACACAGCGAAGCGCTATCGGTTCATGGCAAGGCCGATATAAACAGTCAAAGATGAAAAATGTTGATAAAATGAACAAAAATTACCTTGGTACGCGAATAGCGGCCAGGGATGAAGAGGTACGAAGTTGGTGTAGAACAATTATAATTAGGGCTTGGTACGCTCTAAAAGTTTGCCGAAGACCGCAAAGCGCTCGGACCCATAGAAAGTGGCCATTTGGGCCGAACAGTGCATGCAAAGAGGTGAAAATGCAAAAATTGCACTTTGGGGGGCGATTTGCGGGGGGAAGGAGGGGTCGGAGGGCAAAATGTCCCTTGACCAAAAAGTTTTATCTCGTCGAGATCTACAACATTGCCGAAGACCGCAAAGCGCTAGCTCGCAATCGAAAAATCGAGAATTTGAAAATTTTCTAAGTCTTGGGCTCCCTAAGGAAAAGTTTCAAAAATCACGTTTGTCCCCTATTTTGAAGGGGAAGGAGTCGGTTCAGGGGCATGGTGTCTTCGGCAAAAAGTCTTATCTTTTTGCGTACTTTCGACTAGTTCAATAAAAATTTTTGACCCAAAATTTGTTCGGCGGACCCCTAGGTCGAAAAACCCGAAAAAAGTCGAAAAAAGTCGAAAATGTCGAAAAATGAGAAAACCTCATATTCGGACTCTACACGAGCCCCAGATATTGAAAAGTGAAATCCGCGGTCGATTTGGAACAAAAAATTTACCTAGGCAAAGTTGTATGGAGGTAGGGACCCCTGAGAAAAAAGTTTGGTCCCGAGGCTCCTTGGACCACCAAGTCCCTAGGTCGGACCAAAATCGGAAAAAATCCGACCAAAGTCGAAAGTGTCGAAAATTTTAAAAAACCCCTTTTGGGGCCCTATGGCCTCCCTAGATAATGAAAAGTGAGGTCCGCGGCCGATCCGGAAGAAAAACTTGACCTAGGGAAACTTGTATGACGGTGGGGACCCAAAAAAATTTCGATGAGTGTAGTTTAGACAGGCCGGAAAATGTATCGGTGGTCCGTATCAAGGGACGTCTTTTAGTTCCATGGGGTGGTGGTCGTCGAACAAAGTCGCCTAGGTCGACCACCAGAAAGACCAGTCGTGTTGTAATGGATGTTTTGACCACTTTACTAGGGAAACCTAGTAGGTCGAAGCAAATTTGGGGTTCGAGATGAGTTGGTGAAAGTTGGTCCAACCTAGGTGTGCTTGGTGGAGGTTGACCATGAAAGTAGAGCATGATGGGAATGACCATAACTTTGGTTCTAGATGTCGGATCGGTACACTTTCGGCAGTTTTGGAAAGGTGAAGGCCTGCTCTAGCTATGTTTCCTACCAAGCTGAGCGCCTACTAGTGACCCGGAGGAGGTATTAAGGGTCAAAGGCAAAAAGGGGTACCCTAAAGTGCGTGTGACCAAGAAAATGGGAAAAACGGTATCGCCTATAGCTCAGGCTGTATGGCTCGGATCGGAAAGCTTGGATATGCGTTGGAAAGGTCTTGACGAGCGCTAGCTATGTGTCCTACCAAGCGAAGCGCTAGGTGTTGAGCAAGTCGGTCATATTAGAGGGCAAAGGTGAAAAATGGTGGTTTAGAGGCGAAAATTCACCTTATGATCGAAAATAGCGGGCGAACGATAAGAGCTACGAACACGGCGTAGAACAATCATAAGTACGTTACCACAAGACCTAACTTTGGCCAATATAAAGCGAGAAGATCGGAGGTACCCATCAGGGTGATATGGCTGGTTCAAAGTTGGACCAAAACGAGACTTGAGAAATGGATTGAAACACGGTATCGCGAATAACTCAGGCTGTATGGAACGGATCGACAAGCTTAGATCAGTGTTGGAAAGGTCGAACCGAGCGCTAACTATAATCCCAAACAACCGAAGCGCTAAGTGTTGAGCAAAACTGAGTTATTAAGCGACAAAGTGGAAAAATAATACCAAAATGGCCAAAAATCACACAAGACCAAGAATACCGAGCAAGCGGTAAGAGATAGCGGGTTGACGTAGAATACTTATAAGTTTGCCTCTACGAGACCTAAAAGTCGTCCATAGAAAGCGAGAAGATCGGACCACTCTGGAAGGGTGATACGAGTGGTCAAAAATTAGCAAAAATGAAACATGGCTAAAATGGATTTGACTTGTGCACCATGTAGCTCCGGCTGTATGGCATGGATTGTAGAGCTAGGATATGTTTTGGAAAGGTAACACCCAGCGCTAGATACGACTTGAAGAAAGCAAAGCGCTAACTAGCATGATTTGGAAGTTATTAAGCGTCAAAGTCGAAAAATGTTACCAAAATTGAAACTCGAGTACATTGGGCCAAAAAGTACAAGTTGTGAAATTTGGACTTACGAGTAAAATACCGAGCAGGCGGTAAGAGATAGAGACTTGGTGTAGAAAAATTATATGTTGGGCATGTTATAACCTATATTTGGCCCGAACATAGTGTCGAGATCGGATGTACCCAAAAGGGTGGTACGGGTGTTAGATGGTTTTCCCAGAGCATAAGCTCCACATGATATGGAAAACGGGAAACATCATAACTTCGGCTGTATGGCATGGAATGGAACGAACAAGGTATCGATGGAAAGAGAAAAGGTAGCGCTAACTATAATTCCTACCAAGCAAAGCGCTAGCATGTGACCGTTTGGGTGTTATTGTGAGTCAAAGTCAGAAATTGTTACCACGAGAGGCGAAAATCCGACTAAGTCCAAAAATACCGGGCTGGCGGTAAGAGATACGGCTTGGCCGTAGAACATTTATAAGTTGGCCAAGACAAGACCTAAGTTTCGTCCATAGACGACAAGAAGATCGATGGTACCTGAAGGTGAGATATGGGCGTCCCAAAGTGGGCCTTTGAAAAAGTGACAAACTTCCCTTATAACAGCATACACCAAATATCTCTGGCTCTATGGCACCGAATAAGAAGTTGAGGTCAGCGATAGAAAGGTGATAGTCAGCGCTAAATATCATACGAACAGAGTGAAGCGCTAAAGGGAAAGGATCTTGGTGATATAAGGTGACAAAGTCGAGAAAAGTTGCCTCAAAATCATGAAAAATGTGAAAAAATGGCTAAGTCCCGGGTGCCTTAAGGGCAGGTTGATCGAATGTACCGAGCTGGCGGTACGAGATAGAGACTTGGTGTAGAACAATTATATGTTTGGCATGGCAAGACCTACATTTGGTCAATACAAAGTGAGAAGATCAAAGAAACCCGTAAGGGTGATATTGGTGTCCAAAGGTAAAAAGCACTAAGTCTTGGGAAACTTATATGAAGAAAAAGGACCCTGATGGGTCATATAGGATGGATCGAAAAATCGGCTAAGTCCCAAAATGGGGATGTCAGAACTACACTCAAATGTTACCACACCAAGCAAGGCAAACTTATATGAAGCAAAGGACCCTGATGGGTCATATGGTATTGGTCGAAAAATCGGCTAAGTCCCAAAATGGGGATGTCAGAACTACACTCATGTGTTACCACACCAAGCAAGGCAAACTTATATGAAGCAAAGGACCCTGATGGGTCATATGGTATTTTACGAAAAATCGGCTAAGTCCCAAAATGGTGATGTCAGAACTACACTAAAATGTTACCACACCAAGCAAGGCAAACTTATATGAAGGCAAGGACCCTGATGGGTCATATGGTATTTTACGAAAAATCGGCTAAGTCCCAAAATGGTGATGTCAGAACTACACTAAAATGTTACCACACCAAGCAAGGCAAACTTATATGAAGGCAAGGACCCTGATGGGTCATATGGTATGGATCGAAAAATCGGCTAAGTCCCAAAATGGGGATGTCTGAACTACACTCAAATGTTACCACATCAAGCAAGGCAAACTTATATGAAGGAAAGGACCCTGATGGGTCATATGGTATTTTACGAAAAATCGGCTAAGTCCCAAAATGGGGATGTCAGAACTACACTCATGTGTTACCACACCAAGCAAGGCAAACTTATATGAAGGCAAGGACCCTGATGGGTCATATGGTATTTTACGAAAAATCGGCTAAGTCCCAAAATGATGATGTCAGAACTACACTCAAATGTTACCATACCAAGCAAGGCAAACTTATATGAAGCAAAGGACCCTGATGGGTCATATGGTATTTTACGAAAAATCGGCTAAGTCCCAAAATGGGGATGTCAGAACTACACTCAAATGTTACCACACCAAGCAAGGCAAACTTATATGAAGGAAAGGACCCTGATGGGTCATATGGTATGGATCGAAAAATCGGCTAAGTCCCAAAATGGGGATGTCAGAACTACACTCAAATGTTACCACACCAAGCAAGGCAAACTTATATGAAGCAAAGGACCCATATGGGTCATATGGTATTTTACGAAAAATCGGCTAAGTCCCAAAATGATGATGTCAGAACTACACTCAAATGTTACCATACCAAGCAAGGCAAACTTATATGAAGGAAAGGACCCATATGGGTCATATGGTATTGATTGAAAAATCGGCTAAGTCCCAAAATGGGGATGTCAGAACTACACTCAAATGTTACCACACCAAGCAAGGCAAACTTATATGAAGGCAAGGACCCTGATGGGTCATATGGTATTTTACGAAAAATCGGCTAAGTCCCAAAATGGGGATGTCAGAACTACACTCAAATGTTACCACACCAAGCAAGGCAAACTTATATGAAGCAAAGGACCCTGATGGGTCATATGGTATTGATTGAAAAATCGGCTAAGTCCCAAAATGGGGATGTCAGAACTACACTCAAATGTTACCACACCAAGCAAGGCAAACTTATATGAAGCAAAGGACCCATATGGGTCATATGGTATTTTACGAAAAATCGGCTAAGTCCCAAAATGATGATGTCAGAACTACACTAAAAAGTTACCACACCAAGCAAGGCAAAGTACCTAGGTGAACCCTAGGAAGAAACACGGACCAAGTCAGATGGCCTAAGACAATAGAACAAGTGACCTAGGCAAAGTTGTATGGCGCTGAGGACCCTGAAAAATCTGGTTAGTGTAGTTTAGACAGGGTAGGTTTTTGGGTCGGCCGAACCCCCTTATTTTGGGTTTTGGCCTCATCAAGAAGCTACACCTAGGCAAACTGCCTAGGGTGAAAGTGCGAAGACCAATCGAATAGTAAGACAAGTTTTGACCGATCGCCCTAGGCAAGCTTGTATGAAGAAAGGGACCCTAAGGGTCATATGGAAATACATGAAAAATCGGCTAAGTCCCAAAATTGGGATGTCAGAACTACACTAAAAAGTTACCAAATCAAGCAAGGCAAACTACCTAGGTGAACCCTAGCAAGAAACACGGACCAAGTCAGATGGCCTAAGTCAAGAGTGCAAGTGACCTAGGCAAAGTTGTATGACGGTGAGGACCCTGAAAAATCTGGTTAGTGTAGTTTAGACAGGGGAGGTTTTTGGGTCGGCTGAACCTCCTTATTTTGGGTTTTGACCTCCTCAAGAAGCTACACCTAGGCAAACTGCCTAGGGTGAAAGTGCGAAGACCAATCGAATAGTAAGACAAGTTTTGACCGATCGCCCTAGGCAAGCTTGTATGAAGAAAGGGACCCTATGGGTCATATGGAAATACATGAAAAATCGGCTAAGTCCCAAAATTGGGATGTCTGAACTACACTAAAAAGTTACCACATCAAGCAAGGCAAAGTACCTAGGTGAACCCTAGCAAGAAACACGGACCAAGTCAGATGGCCTAAGTCAAGAGTGCAAGTGACCTAGGCAAAGTTGTATGACGGTGAGGACCCTGAAAAATCTGGTTAGTGTAGTTTAGACAGGGGAGGTTTTTGGGTCGGCTGAACCTCCTTATTTTGGGTTTTGACCTCCTCAAGAAGCTACACCTAGGCAAACTGCCTAGGGTGAAAGTGCGAAGACCAATCGAATAGTAAGACAAGTTTTGACCGATCGCCCTAGGCAAGCTTGTATGAAGAAAGGGACCCTATGGGTCATATGGAAATACATGAAAAATCGGCTAAGTCCCAAAATTGGGATGTCTGAACTACACTAAAAAGTTACCACATCAAGCAAGGCAAAGTACCTAGGTGAACCCTAGCAAGAAACACGGACCAAGTCAGATGGCCTAAGTCAAGAGAACAAGTGACCTAGGCAAAGTTGTATGACGGTGAGGACCCTGAAAAATCTGGTTAGTGTAGTTTAGACAGGGGAGGTTTTTGGGTCGGCTGAACCTCCTTATTTTGGGTTTTGACCTCCTCAAGAAGCTACACCTAGGCAAACTGCCTAGGGTGAAAGTGCGAAGACCAATCGAATAGTAAGACAAGTTTTGACCGATCGCCCTAGGCAAGCTTGTATGAAGAAAGGGACCCTATGGGTCATATGGAAATACATGAAAAATCGGCTAAGTCCCAAAATTGGGATGTCTGAACTACACTAAAAAGTTACCACAGCAAGCAAGGCAAAGTACCTAGGTGAACCCTAGGAAGAAACACGGACCAAGTCAGATGGCCTAAGTCAAGAGTACAAGTGACCTAGGCAAAGTTGTATGGCGCTGAGGACCCTGAAAAATCGGGTTAGTGTAGTTCAGACAGGGGAGGTTTCTGGGTCGGCTGAACCTCCTTATTTCGGGTTTTGGCCTCCTCAAGAAGACAGACCTAGGCAAACTGCCTAGGGTGAAAGTGCGAAGACCAATCGAAAAGTAAGACAAGTTTTGACCGATCGCCCTAGGCAAGCTTGTATGAAGAAAGGGACCCTATGGGTCATATGGAAATATACGAAAAATCGGCTAAGTCCCAAAATTGGGATGTCTGAACTACACTAAAAAGTTACCACATCAAGCAAGGCAAAGTACCTAGGTGAACCCTAGGAAGAAACACGGACCAAGTCAGATGGCCTAAGTCAAGAGTACAAGTGACCTAGGCAAAGTTGTATGGCGCTGAGGACCCTGAAAAATCGGGTTAGTGTAGTTCAGACAGGGGAGGTTTCTGGGTCGGCTGAACCTCCTTATTTCGGGTTTTGGCCTCCTCAAGAAGACAGACCTAGGTGAACTGCCTAGGGTGAAAGTGCGAAGGCCAATCGAATAGTAAGACAAGTTTTGACCGATCGCCCTAGGCAAGCTTGTATGAAGAAAGGGACCCTATGGGTCATATGGAAATACATGAAAAATCGGCTAAGTCCCAAAATTGGGATGTCTGAACTACACTAAAAAGTTACCACATGAAGCAAGGCAAAGTACCTAGGTGAACCCTAGGAAGAAACACGGACCAAGTCAGATGGCCTAAGTCAAGAGTACAAGTGACCTAGGCAAAGTTGTATGGCGCTGAGGACCCTGAAAAATCGGGTTAGTGTAGTTAAGACAGGGGAGGTTTCAGGGTCGGCTGGACCTCCTTATTTCGGGTTTCGGCCTCCTCAAGAAGACAGACCTAGGCGAACTGCCTAGGGTGAAAGTGCGAAGACCAATCGAATAGTAAGACAAGTTTTGACCGATCGCCCTAGGCAAGCTTGTATGAAGAAAGGGACCCTACGGGTCATATGGAAATACATGAAAAATCGGCTAAGTCCCAAAATTGGGATGTCAGAACTACACTATAAAGTTACCACATTAGCAAGGCAGACTTGTATGAAGAACGGGACCCTGGTGAAAGTAGCAAATATCCCAAACCGAACATGAATATTATACACACAAGAGTACAAACATAAAGGAACACGGACCAAGCGTACCGAGAGAATTGGTACTACAGAGCCCTCGTGGTTCTACACAAAGACTTTATGTTAGGGGTTCAAGCCCCATGGTACTCAAACGGTGACAGTAGCAAATATCCCAAATCGAACATGAATATTATACACACAAGAGTACGAACATAAAGGAACACGGACCAAGCGTACCGAGAGAATCGGTACTATAGAGCCCTCGTGGTTCTACACAAAGACTTTATGTTCGGGGTTCACACCCCAAATCGAACGTGGAATTTACTTTCTGATGGTCATGCGGTCGTCCAAAGGGGTCTAGTATCCTGGGATGACAAGCATCACGGGCACAGCTCGTATCAAAACAGTCGAAGAGGCCCGCGAAAGCTTGCTTTCCATGGCTATGCGATGCACAAATTGAGTTTACTCACCGTAGTATAAAACGAACGAACCGAACCTATCCGAGTAGGGATAATGGGCGCAGTAACATACTTCTGTGACCCAGCGAGAGTTGAACGAGGTGACATGAACTGTCAGTGGCTAATATCAGATGGGATACATACATGAGATTGCTTTCAAATCTACACTCGAAAACCTAACCAAGTAAAAGCGAACGTGGGAAGGATTCGAAACCGGTCACGAAATCTTAAGCTGGAAAGAGTCATCACTATGGATACATATTATGCGAAACCAATCAAGTGCTCAGTACTGATCCAAAACCTAAGAGCACTAGTGAACACCTTATTCTCACCCTAGTTCACATCCAAGTGATCGACCACGTGTGTGAAGCAAGGACCAATCGAATTCCTCAATGAACCGAACACTATGAACAAATGGCCAAAAACGTTATAGCTATCCAAACATACTACTATCTAGCGAAAGTCATCACGATGGAACCATACCATGATCTATAACCTATAGCGCTCACCTATTCCTACCCAGAGTGCAAGTGAACAGATTGCTCACCCTTACCAGTTCACAACCACGTGATCGACTAACATACCGAGGTTACCACAAGTCAAAGTTATACGTTTACAAGCGCAAGACCAATCGAAAACCCCGAAAGCAATCTCGACCCAAAATGTATTATCCGTGAGTGTAGTCGAGTCTCGTACTCGTCATCTGTAATCGTCGGATAGAATATCCAGTACACGGTTGTCTTTCCAAATGAAATCTACATACAGAACTCGCTCTTGGCAAATGGGTGGCATTGGCGCAATCAGGAGCGAGTTCCCGTCCGGGTGCCAAGTGATTGGCAAATGTCTGGGGGAAAGCAACCATATATTGATTTGTCTGTTAGTGTACTGGGTGTTTGAGGTATGTAGTATCCACGCTTGGTTGGGTGTGTCAGAGGACCGTGAATGCGTTCGCAACCCCAATTGGGGTACATCGGGAATGATTTTGTGGAACCGATGTGCCCGGCACACACTAAGTTTTGTTGCAAGTTAATAGTGTGCCATGTCCGGGGGGGTTGTGATTAAACTCTGGTGAATTGCGTACTGTGGTGATTGGGGTATGAAAGCCCCGCAGTTGCAATGATCGGACGCGCCTAGCGTGTCCTTTAGTTGATGGTAGGGAAATGAAGGCCCTTGTCAGCTCACCTAAGTATTCATGGAAGTTTGGCATAAGGTCGCTGTGGTAGGGGTATGAAGGCCCCGTCAGCGCATGCACAATCGGGCGCACGAGCGCTTAGCGGAGTCGAATGCCGCTCAAGTGCCTGTCCGGTGCATCGGGTGTGTGTGATACGAGGGCAATGAGGTTCGCACGGGGGCTCGCCTCCCGTGTGCTACCGGACTTGACAACATATAGAACGTGGTGTTTGCTCCTCCGGGTGCAATGGGACAATGAACATTCGAACGCAAAGTCGGAATTCTGGTTGATCCTACCAGTAATATACGCTCGTCTCAAAGGTTAAGCCATGCATGTCTAAGTACAAACAGATTTAATGTGAAACCGCATAAGGCTCAGTATAACAGCTATAATTTACGAGATCATCAACCTAGTTACTTGGATAACTGTGGAAAATCTAGAGCTAATACATGCAACATGCCAGGACCCTCGCGGGAACTGGTGCACTTATTAGTCAAACCAATCGCGGGTTCTCCGTGTCATTGAGTTGAAGTCTGGATAATGATGCTGATCGTATGGTCTCGCACCGACGACAGATCTCGCAAATATCTGCCCTATCAACTATGGATGGTAGTATAGAGGACTACCATGGTTGCAACGGGTAACGGGGAATCAGGGTTCGATTCCGGAGAGGGAGCCTGAGAAATGGCTACCACATCCAAGGAAGGCAGCAGGCGCGTAAATTACCCAATCCCGGGACGGGGAGGTAGTGACGAGAAATAACAATATGAAACTCTTTAATGATGTTTCATAATTGGAATGAGTAGAGCATAAATCCTTCTACGAGGATCAAGTGGAGGGCAAGTCTGGTGCCAGCAGCCGCGGTAATTCCAGCTCCACTAGCGTATATTAAAATTGTTGCGGTTAAAACGTTCGAAGTTGATACTTGTCCAACACAGTCCGGCTCCGCCGACCCGGTCAACCCGTGGTCGGTGGGCCAAGTCGGAATCTGGTTGCGACTCAATGGTGTGGTAGGGCACCAAGTCTGTGTCATGGTGTGCCCTTCAACGGGTGCAAGTGTAACATAGAGCTCGACCGCTCACGTTTACCTTGAACAAATTAGAGTGCTTAAAGCAGGGTGCCCAAACGCCCTAGAATAATCTTGCATGGAATAATGGAATACGACCTTGGTCTAATCTTTCATTGGTTTGTACTCAGACCGGAGGTAATGATTAACAGAAGTAGTTGGGGACACTAGTATTACGGCGCGAGAGGTGAAATTCGTAGACCGTCGTAAGACTAACTAAAGCGAAGGCATTTGTCAAGGATGCTTTCTTTAATCAAGAACGAAAGTTAGAGGATCGAAGGCGATTAGATACCGCCCTAGTTCTAACCGTAAACGATGCCAACTAGCAATTGGGAGACGCTACAACCAGGTGCTCTCAGTAGCTTCCGGGAAACCAAAGTCAGGTTCCGGGGGAAGTATGGTTGCAAAGTTGAAACTTAAAGGAATTGACGGAAGGGCACCACAATGAAATGGAGCTTGCGGTTCAATTTGACTCAACACGGGAAAACTTACCAGGTCCGAACTTATGGAGGTGAGACAGATTAATAGCTCTTTCTCAAATTTAAGGGTAGTGGTGCATGGCCGTTCTTAGTTCGTGGATTGATTTGTCTGGTTAATTCCGATAACGAACGTGACTCACATATGCTAACTAGAACGCAGTCAGCGTTAATGCGTCGATGCCGATTGGAACGGGTTAGGACCTTTCGGTGGAGTATGACCTGACACCTTCGCTGTTCGTGTGCGCAAGTGCACTTACGGTACGCTGCTTAGCAGGACAATTTGTGTTTAGCAAAATGAGATCGAGCGATAACAGGTCCGTGATGCCCTTAGATGTTCTGGGCTACACGCGTGCTACAATGTGGGTAGCAGCGTGTCTCCTATTCCGAGAGGAACGGGAAATCACTCAAATACTCACTTAGTAGGGATTATGGATTGCAATGGTCCATATGAACTCGGAACTTCTAGTAAGTGCTGGTCATCAGCCAGCGTTGAATACGTCCCTGCCCTTTGTACACACCGCCCGTCGCTACTACCGATGGATTATTTAGTGAGGTCTTTGGAGATGATCGTTCGCTGGATCCTCGTGAACCGCGTCTGCTTTATCGAAGTTGACCGAACTTGATGATTTAGAGGAAGTAAAAGTCGTAACAAGGTTTCCGTAGGTGAACCTGCGGAAGGATCATTAGTGGCCAAGTGATCCTTCCAGAAGTCCGAACCTGCGGGTTGAGACTTCGGCACAAGTTGCCATATGATAATTGACGAAACACTATAGAAGTCCGAACCTGCGGGTTGAGACTCAGGCACAAGTTGCCATATGAAAGTTGACGAAACACTAACAAGTCCGAACCTGCGGGTTGAGACTTAGGCACACGTTGCCTTATACATGACTTCGAACAAATACACAAGTCCGAACCTGCGGGTTGAGACTTAGGCACAAGTTGCCCTATACATGACTTCGAACAAATACACAAGTCCGAACCTGCGGGTTGAGACTTAGGCACAAGTTGCCATATGAAAGTTGACGAAACACTAACAAGTCCGAACCTGCGAGTTGAGACTTAGGCACACGTTGCCTTATACATGACTTCGAACAAATACACAAGTCTGAACCTGCGGGTTGAGACTTAGGCACAAGTTGCCTTATACATACATTGGCCAAATAAACAGAAGTCCGAACCTGCGGGTTGAGACTTAGGCACAAGTTGCCATATTATATTCGATCAAACACTAAGTAGTCCGAACCTGCGGGTTGAGACTCAAGACCGTAACAAGATGTCACTATACAAGTCCGAACCTAAGGGTTGAGACTTAATGCGATCTAGATACCAAGTTGACATCCAATACCTGTTGAGCAAAACCAAAGATTCCCTGTTCTCGAATGATTACACTATATAACAGGGAATCATGAAGAAATCAAGCAAGCGTGAAACAAAGTCATCACTTGGGCATGCTCGATAGCCAACCACATGACCTTAACCTAAGAGAGCATGCAAACCACATGATTCCTATAAACGATTAACCCGCCCTAGTTCAATCGTTCACCAAGTGATGACTTCAGTATGGCTAAGAGAAAAACTTTTAAATGGGAAAAACTCTAAGTCCGAACCTCCGGGTTGAGACTTCCGCGTCGGAGGTGCGCGCACCGCCTACCCGAAAGATGATGAATCAGGGGTGTTCGATCAGCAATGGTCGGATGCCCCGTCGTAGTCCAACTATGACAATCAAAGTCAAGACCTCCGGGTTGAGACTTTCCGCGAGTACAAGCATAAAGGAACACGGACCAAGCCGTACCGAGAGAATCGGTACTAGAGCCCTTGTGGTTCTACATTGAGAGAGCCCTCGTGGTTCTCATTAGGGGCTTTATGCAAGTCGTACTCAATACTGTGGTGTGAAGTATAAAGTAGTCCTCGCCTGGTCCACGCTGCTTCGGCGGTCCTGGGTAAGATAGTTCATTCTAGCTTGCCCTATAGTGGAATGAGGACACTTAATGCTTCGTCTTTTAGCGGCGGCTAGACTCCTCCTCACGGGGAACGAGTTGACGCGCACAGCGGCGGCTTACGCACTATGGCAATCATGGATGCCTGAAGATTCCGTGAAGTTCTCCCCTGGTCCACGCTGCCTCGGCAGTCCTGGGTAAAATGGAATATTTCCAGCTTGCCCTATAGTGGAAGAGGACTATCCAACAATACAAAGTCAAGACCTCCGGGTTGAGACTTTCCGCGTCGGTGGTGTCGCGCACCGCCTATCCGAAAGATGGTGTAACAGGGGTGTTCGATCAGCAATGGTCGGATGCCCCGTCATAGTCCAACTATGACAACCAAAGTCAAGACCTCCGGGTTGAGACTTTCCGCGTCCGGAGGTACGCGTACCGCCTACCCGAAAGATGGTGTGCTTCTGGGGTATTCGATGAGTCGGATACCCCGTCGTAGTCCAACTATGACAATCAAAGTCAAGACCTCCGGGTTGAGACTTCCGCGTCCGGAGGTACGCGTACCGCCTACCCGAAAGATGGTGTGCTTCTGGGGTATTCGATGAGTCGGATACCCCGTCGTAGTCCAACTATGACAATCAAAGTCAAGACCTCCGGGTTGAGACTTCCGCGTCCGGAGGTACGCGTACCGCCTACCCGAAAGATGGTGAATCAGGGGTGTTCGATCAGCAATGGTCGGATGCCCCGTCGTAGTCCAACTATGACAATCAAAGTCAAGACCTCCGGGTTGAGACTTTCTAAGAGTACAAGCATAAAGGAACACGGACCAAGCCGTACCGAGAGAATCGGTACTAGAGCCCTTGTGGTTCTACATTGAGAGAGCCCTCGTGGTTCTCATTAGGGGCTTTATGCAAGAAGTACTCAATACTGTGGTGTGAAGTATAAAGTATAGAGTCCTCCACTGGTCCACGCTGCTCCGGCGGACCTGGGTAAGATAGTTCATTCTAGCTTGCCCTATGTGGAAGAGGACTCAATACCCTACCTGTTGAGCTTGAAACAAAGTCATCACTTGGGCATGCTCATATTGCCATACACAATTACATTATATTCGAATGAGCATGCAAGCGACCCTATATAGACCGAACCAAAACGATAGATACCGCCGTAGTTCACCCCCACCAAGTGATGACTTCAGTATGGCTAGTGTGTGAAGTATAAAGTATAGTCCTCCCCTGGTCCACACTGCTTCGGCGGTCCTGGGTAAGATAGTTAGTTCTAGCTTGCCCTATGTGGAAGAGGACACAATACTTAATACTTAGAGTACAAGCATAAAGGAACACGGACCAAGCCGTACCGAGAGAATCGGTACTAGAGCCCTCGTGGTTCTACATTGAGAGAGCCCTCGTGGTTCTCATTAGGGGCTTTATGCAAGTCGTACTCAATACTGTGGTGTGAAGTATAAAGTATAGAGTCCTCCACTGGTCCACGCTGCTCCGGCGGTCCTGGGTAAGATAGTTCATTCTAGCTTGCCCTATGTGGAAGAGGACTCAATACCCTACCTGTTGAGCTTGAAACAAAGTCATCACTTGGGCATGCTCATATTGCCATACAATATTCCATTATCTACTAATGAGCATGCAGCTATATGATTATAACCTGTAAACGATTACCCCGCCGTAGTTCAGCGCTTCAACCAAGTGATGACTTCAGTATGGCTAGTGTGTGAAGTATAAAGTATAGTCCTCCCCTGGTCCACACTGCTTCGGCGGTCCTGGGTAAGATAGTTAGTTCTAGCTTGCCCTATGTGGAAGAGGACACCATACTTAATACTGTGGTGTTATGAACAAAGTATAGTCCTCCACTGGTCCACGCTGCTTCGGCGGTCCTGGGTAAGATAGTTAGTTCTAGCTTGCCCTATGTGGAAGAGGGCATACAAGACAAAGTATAGTTCTCCCCTGGTCCACGCTGCTTCGGCGGTCCTGGGTAAGATAGTTAATTCTAGCTTGCCCTATGTGGAAGAGAGCATACATGAACCAAGAACGAAGGTTATGATCGAGGAATGATTCGACAACTAACCGATGGTATGAAATGTGAAGAATTCAAGCAAGCACACAATCAAGTCATCACTTGGGCATGCTCGATAGCCAACCTCATGACATTAACCTAGTAGAGCATGCGAAAACCAATATATATGTAAACGATGCCTCCCTAGTTCAGCGCTTCAACCAAGTGATGACTTCAGAATGGCTAAATCAAATCGGTTCAAACCATACCATCGGTATCCTATTGAAACACACAAGTCGATATCAAACCTCATGATTGTGTAGTCCTCCACTGGTCCACGCCGCTTCGGCCGTCCTGGGTAAAATGGAACATTCCAGCTTGCCCTATGTGGAAGAGGGCACATTACTCAATACTGTGGTGTGAAGTATAAAGTTCAGTTCTCCCCTGGTCCACGCTGCTTCGGCGGTCCTGGGTAAGATAGTTCATTCTAGCTTGCCCTATGTGGAAGAGGACACTTCATACTTCGTCTCTAAGCGGCGGCTTGACTCCTCCCTACGGGGAACGGGTTTACGCGCACAGCGGCGGCTTACGCACTATGGCAGTCATGGATGCCTT